>NC_061509.1:64692104-64726746 GCF_022539505.1 Lolium rigidum
ATTTGTCCCATGAACTATATATTGCAAAGACAAAGAATAGAAATTTTAAAGGTAGCACTCAAGTAATGTACTTTGGAATGGCGGAGAAATACCATGTAGTAGGTAGGTATGGTGGACACAAATGGCATGGTTATTGGCTCAAGGATTTGGATGCACGAGAAGAATTCCTCTCAATACAAGGCTAGGCTAGCAAGGTTGTTTGAAACAACTCAAGTATAAAAGGTGCAGCAAAGCTCACATATGAACATATTGTAACTATTATAATACTTTACATTGTCTCCTTGTTGTTCAAACACCTCAACCAGAAAATATCTAGACTCTAGAGATCAATCATGCAAACCAAATTTTAACAAGCTATATGTAGTTCTTCATTAATGGGTGCAAGGTACATGATGCAAGAGCTTAAACATGATCTATATGAGCACAACAATTGCCAAGTATCAAATTATTCAAGACATTAAACCATTTACCACATGCGGCATTTTTCTGTTTCCAACCATATAGCAATGAATGAAGTAGTTCAACTTTCGCAATGAACATTAAAGATAAAGCTAAGAACACATGTGTTCATACGAAACAGCGGAGCGTGTCTCTCTCCCAAACAAAGAATGCTAGGATCCGATTTTATTCAAACAAAAACAAAAACAAAAAAAACAGACGCTCCAAGTAAAGCACATAAGATGTGACGGAATAAAAATATAGTTTCACTAGAGGAACCCCGATAAGTTGTCGATGAAGAAGGGATGCCTTGGGCATCCCCAAGCTTAGACGCTTGAGTCTTCTTAAAATATGCAGGGATGAACCACGGGGGAATCCCCAAGCTTAGACTTTTCACTCTTCTTAATCATATTGTATCATCCTCCTCTCTTGACCCTTGAAAACTTCCTCCACACCAAACTCGAAACAAACTCATTAGAGGGTCAGTGCATAATTGATATATTCAGAGGTGACATAATCATTCTTAACACTTCTGGACATTGCACAAAGCTACTGAAAGTTAATGGAACAAAGAAATCCATCAAACATAGCAAAACGAGGCAATGCGAAATAAAAGGCAGAATCAGTCAAAACGTAACAGTTCGTAAAGACAAATTTTAAAGAGGCACCAGACTTGCTCAGATGAAAATGCCCAAATTGAATGAAAGTTGCTTACATATCCGAGGATCACGCACGTAAATTGGCAGATTTTTTTATTTTTCTACGAGACTACTCGCTCAAATTCGTGACGACAAGAAATCATGTTTCGCGCAGTAATCCAAATCTAGTATTGGCTTTACTATCAAAGACTTTACTTGGCACAACAATGCAATAAAATAAAGATAAAGAGAGGTTGCTACAGTAGTAACAACTTCCAAGACTCAAATATAAAATAAAGTGCAGAAGTAAAATAATGGGTTGTCTCCCATAAGCGCTTTTCTTTAACGCCTTTCAGCTAGGCGCAGAAAGTGTGAATCAAGTATTATCAAGAGACGAAGCATCAACATTACCTCGGGCTTTACGCCTACCCTTCTTATTCTTTTTCTTACTCTTTGATTTAGGGAATACATGTCTACCTCCCGGTGTAGAGGTGAATTTTAGGGTGCCTTCTCCCACATCTATGACTGCTCCCAATAGTTTCAGCAGGGATCTTCCGAGTGTGATTTGTCCTGTTCCTCGCACATTCAATAACAAGATAATCGGTGGATACTGTTCTTCCAAGAATGGTTGTATGCACACCCTCGGCTATTCCCTTAGGAGTTATAACGAGTTATCAATAAGAGTTATTCCTTCTCCCCCTTCAACGAGTCCCCAAAGTGTCAAAGATTCATAAATACTCTTAGGCATCAGGCAAAATTCAGACATAATATCACAATTGGCATGAAAAGTTTCACCACCTATAACAACTTCAATAGTAGGGTCCCATATTGAAGGTTCGTAGTTCACCAAAACTTGATCAAGACGGTTACGAACATAACTATAATTTTTTTCCAAGCAAGATGCACTTGTCTCAAGAGTGTTTAATCTATTATAAATGCTAATAAGAGCTGAATCAAAGTTATTAGCTGAACTATGTGATGCAACCAATTTTTTATGGCATTAAAAGCTTGATCCCCATCGCAATGAAGGAAATCTCCTCCCACTACAGCATCCAAGGCATATCTATAGCGAATCATAAGCCCAAAATAAAAGTTACTAAGGAGCAAACTTAGAGTCATTTGAGGTTCAGCTTTACGATAAGAATCAAAAATTCTGGACCAAGCATCTTTAAAACTCTCCTCATCCCCTTGTTTAAAAGTAAAGACTAATTCCTCAGGTGAAGAAGTAACAGGTGCAGAGCTAGACATGGTAACAAAAGTAAAGTGCAAGTAACAATTTTTTTTTTGTATTTTTAATATGGAGAACAAGACAGTAATAAAGTAAAACTAGCAACTAATTTTTTTGTGTTTTTGATATAAGAAGCAAACAAAGCAGTAAATAAAATAAAGCAAAGCAAGACAAAAACAAAGTAAAGAGATTGGATGTGGAAGACTCCCCTTGCAGCGTGTCTTGATCTCCCCGGCAACGGCGCCAGAAAACAGTCTTGATGCGCGTAGATGACACGTCCGTTGGGAACCCCAAGAGGAAGGTGTGATGCGCACGGCGAGCAAGTTTTCCCTCGATAAGAAACCAAGGTTATCGAACCGGTAGGAGCCAAGAAGCATGTTGAAGGTTGTTGGTGGCGGAGTGTAGTGCGGCGCAACACCAGGGATTCCGGCGCCAACGTGGAACCTGCACAACAAAATCACAGTACTTTGCCCCAACGTAACAGTGAGGTTGTCAATCTCATCGGCTTGCTGCAAACAAAGGATTAAACGTATTGTGTGGAAGATGATGATTGTTTGCGAAGAACAATAAAAAACAATTGCAGTAGATTGTATTTCGGATGTAAAGAATAGGACCGGGGTCCACGGTTCACTAGTGGTGTCTCTCCCATAAGATAAGCAGATGTTGGGTGAACGAATTACGGTTGGGCAATTGACAAATAAAGAAGGCATAACAATGCACATACATATATCATGATGAGTACTATGAGATTTAATCGGGGCATTACGACAAAGTACATAGACCGCTATCCAAGCATGCATCTATGCCTAAAAAGTCCACTTTCGGGTTATCATCCGAACCCCTTCCGGTATTAAGTTGTAAACAACGGACAATTGCATTAAGTATGGTGCGTAATGTAATCAACACAAATATCCTTAGACAAAGCATCGATGTTTTATCCCTAGTGGCAACAAGCACATCCACAACCTTAGAACTTTCTCGTCATCGTCCCGCGATTCAATGGAGGCATGAACCCACTATCGAGCATAAATACTCCCTCTTGGAGTCACAAGTATCAACTTGGCCGGAGCCTCTACTAGCAACGGAGAGCATGCAAGAACATAAATAACATATATGATAGATTGATAATCAACTTGACATAGTATTCAATATTCATCGGATCCCAACAAACACAACATGTAGAATTACAGATAGATGATCTTGATCATGATAGGCAGCTCACAAGATCTAACATGATAGCACAATGAGGAGAAGACAACCATCTAGCTACTGCTATGGACCCATAGTCCAAGGGTGGACTACTCACACATCGATCCGGAGGCGATCATGGCGATGAAGAGACCTCCGGGAGATGATTCCCCTCTTCGGCAGGGTGCCGGAGGCGATCTCCTGAATCCCCCGAGATGGGATTGGCGGCGGCAGCGTCTCTGGAAGGTTTTTCCGTATCGTGGCTCTCGGTACTAGGGGTTTCGCGACGAAGACCTTAAGTAGGCGGAAGGGCAGGTCAAGGGGCGTCACGAGGGGCCCACACAACAGGCCGGCGCGGCCAGGGCTTGGGCCGCGGCGCCCTAGTGTGGCGCCACCTCGTGGCCCCACTTCGTTTCCTCTTCGGACTTCTGGAAGCTTCGTGGAAAAATAGGACCCTGGGCGTTGATTTCGTCCAATTCCGAGAATATTTCCTTACTAGGATTTCTGAAACCAAAAACAGCAGAAAACAGCAACTGGATCTTCGGCATCTCGTCAATAGGTTAGTGCCGGAAAATGCATAATAATGACATATAATGTGTATAAAACATGTGAGTATCATCATAAAAGTAGCATGGAACATAAGAAATTATAGATACGTTTGGGACGTATCACATACAACGGGTGCAAGCCAGTTTTGCACACGCGGATACTAAGGTTGCCTTGACGAGCCTAGCATGTACAGACATGGTCTCTGAACACAGGATACCGAAAGGTAGAGCATGAGTCATATGATTGATATGATGAACACTTTGAGTGTTCGCCATTGAAGTTACATCTTGTCTCGTGATGATCGGACTTGGTGTAGTGGATTTGGTTCGTGTGATCACTAGGACAATGCGAGGGATATTGTTTTGAGTGGGAGTTCACCTAGTTTAATTTTGTAGAATTAAAATTTGAACTCAATTTGTCATAAACTTAGTCTAAACTCTTGCAAATATATGTTGTAGATCATGGCGTCCCCATCAATCAATTGTAACCAGTTCCTAGAGAAAGAAAAGCTTAAAAGCAATGGTAACAACTTCACCGACTCGTTCCGTCATGTGAGGATCTTCCTCAATGGCGGAAATCTGCAATATGTGCTTGATGCACCGCTAGGTCCCCCACCACCACCTGCAGTATCCGAGGACGAAAAGAATGTTTACGAGACTCGGGTGACTCGATACTCTCAAGTTCAGTGTGCCATCCTATGCAGCCTAGAGGCGGAGCTCCAAAAACGTTTTGAGCACCACGACCCTTATGAGCTGGTCAATGAGCTGAAAACGATATTTCAAACTCATGCGGCCCTGGAAAGCTATGAGGCTTCGAAGCACTTCTTTGGCTGTATGATGGAAGAGGGCAGCTCCGTTAGTGAGCACGTGCTCGCTAAGTCCAGGCATGCAAAGAAGCTCAGTGATTTGGGGATAGTGATTCCTAACCAGTTGGGTATTCATCGTGTCCTCCAATCACTGCCACCAAGTTACAAGAACTTCGTGATGAACTACAACATGCAGAACATGAACAAGGAGTTACATGAACTCTTCTCCATGCTAAAGTTTGCTGAGATTGAGATACAGAAAGAGCACCAAGTGTTGATGGTCAACAAGACCACCAGTTTCAAGAAGAAAGGCAAACCTAAGAAGGGCAACTTCAAGAAGGGCGGCAAGAAAGCTGCCGCGCCTCCTAAGAAGCCTAAGGGTGGCCCTAAACCTGATACTGAGTGCTATTACTGCAATGGGAAGGGGCACTGGAAGCGTAATTGCCCCAAGTACTTGGCCGATCCGAAGAGCGGCCTTGTCAAGAAGAAGAAAGGTATATCTCGATATACATGTTATAGATGTCTATCTTACTGGTTCTCGTACTAGTGCCTGGGTATTTGATACTGGTTCGGTTGCTCACATTTGTAACTCGAAATAGGAACTACGGAATAAACGAAGCCTGGCGAGGGACGAGGTGACGATGCGCGTTTGTTGCGGTCAGAAACCCACCGGCGGGCAGCGACTGGCAACACAGTAGAGCCGGGAACAACTAGGGCTGCGGCTGGCCCCAGTCCCTCAGAGCGACGGCCCGCAAAGCCTCCTGGTCGCACGTCCGATGCTGTCGCAAGGGCGTGCCACCCGACCTATACCGGTCGAGAAGGTGTTGGATGATGCCTCGCTTAGTTTCCTGCATGGCATACACGTAAACATTAAATACGAGCCTCGATCGGCTCTCAGGTTATCCTGTGAATCGTCTCAAAGAGCCGATCCACCCATGATTCGTACAAGGTGTCCGAATATATGGTGGTCCTGCTTGATCAAGATAAAGCTAATGCGATCTACGACGATTTAGGGTTTTCACCGCATAATCGGATCATCCTACTCACGATTGGGCCTCGCGCTCGCGCACGGTGATCGTAAGCCGATCCTAGACAGGGCCTAAAAACCAACACGAGGTTGATCCCCGGAACATCCCGTTTAGGGCTAGCAAACTACACCCTACACGCCGCCGGATCCTCCAACCCTTTGTAAGGCCTAACTATTGCGGATGTTAAACTAATCCTTGCGGAACAAGGAGCAACCGTAACGGATCGGATCTACTAAACTATGATCAAGCGGGGTGCCGCCCCTACACCTAAGATAGGTGTAAGGGCGGCTAGATGTATAAGGGTTGCACTACGACGAGCATATGATACGAAGAACAATGCTAACCCTAACACATCTAAGATAACTACGTTGCTCGCCATCAAAAAGGCTTCGAAGCACGAGCAACGCATGAACAACGTAGGTAGGCTTGTCTTGCCTAGATCGCAAGATGCGATCTAGGCAGCATGGTGCTTACCGGAGAAACCCTCGAGACGAAGGAGTTGGCGATGCGCCGAGATTTGTTTGTGTTGAACGTTGGTTGTAGTTTATCTCATAAACCCTAGATACATATTTATAGTCCAAGGGACTTTCTAATTCAGGCGTGCACCTAACCGTGCACGGGTAAAACTCCAACTCCTAACCGACACGCATCCTACTATGGTACAGATACATGGGCAAACTAGCCCAAACTTTGCATGTAAGGCCGATTCACGTATTTCTTCTATACATATATCTTCAAGTCCATCTCGATCGCGGCCCACCTCTGACTCGGTCAAATTCTGGTGATAACACATGCCCCCCTGGTTTTGGAAATGACATTTCCAAAATCATTACGCTTTCTTTCGTCGGG
Source organism: Lolium rigidum (assembly GCF_022539505.1). NCBI lineage: Eukaryota > Viridiplantae > Streptophyta > Magnoliopsida > Poales > Poaceae > Lolium > Lolium rigidum. The sequence continues at coordinate 64,698,828 of NC_061509.1, forward strand.
TCATGTCGTGGCAGAGCAGAACGGTTGCAGCATCCTTCATCATGACACTTCGTCTTCCCAACTCCACTGTAAAATTCGATAGCTTTAGCATCACTTCCTCGGAAACTGCAATGGCATTAAATCTCCACTAGGCTCCTCATTATTTAACCGTGCTGATTGATCAGTCCTCTTCATCCCCTTCCTCTGTTCTAGCGGTCGGCACCAAAAAACCCTCTCCTCCTGCAGAAATGTCCTCCTCTTCCTCTTCCCCCTCAGGCCTCCCCTTCCAATCCTCGCCGAAGAGCAAGAATGAGGACGACCTTCACTCCGGGGCGAACCCCATCTCCTCCGACAAGGAGAAGAAAGAAGGAGAAGTAGCGAAGGCCAAAGCCTCCCCCTCCGCCAAGCTCCCGCCGAAGAAGCGCTCCCGCATGTGGGCGGACAGCGAGGACGAAGATGATGACGAGGAAGGAGAAGAGGAGGAGGAAGATGATTCCTCCTCTTCAGCTGGGTATCCGCCGACGAAGCGCTTCCGCTCTTGGGCGGACAGCGAGGATGATGATGATGACGAGGAGGAAGAAGCTCCGGCCGAGGGCTGGGGCAGCAGCGACGAGGAACTTTCCGGGAACAGCGCCGATGACATCGACAACGGCGATGATGAGGACAGCGACGACTAGTAGAGTAGGCCTAGTAGTAGCAGTGCACTAGGCACCAGATCCCCCTTTTGAGAGCCAATCGGCTCTTTCCTGTAAAGCCGCTCCTTTGAATTAATGAGAATTGTTCTTCCAATTTATCTTTCCATTAATCCAATTTCAATCCTTCCACTTGCCACACCAAGACCGATAGCAACGTATCGGATTTTTTTCCTTTTAGACGCCCATGAAGCCGGACTCAGATATCGATTAGACCGTCAGTCAATCACTTCTCAAATTCGGGCTGCAATTTTGATACCTGACCGTGATATTTCGCAATCCTATAGCCGATGACTGTTCATCGGCTAATTTGAGAATCTAGTCTCCTTCCTTTTCTTGCAGCAACAGGACGGCCCACACCCTGTACAAAACGACGGCTTCCCTTTCCAGCTCCTCCCTGTAGCTTTAACAATCTTCTTCTGCAAACAGCTCACCGCTTTCGGAGAAGATCATGATGCAGGGTCAGCCGATGCAACTCCAACCGGCTCTCAAAAATAGAGCACCTACCAAGTTAGTTGCCCCCCGAGCCTTAGTCAAGGCGAGAAAGGTAGTGACATAGCCAAACGTGCCGCCATTGGCCTCACGTCACAATGCAGAGCCAGCCGATTTCAACAAAATTGGCTCCCCGGAGCAGAGGACCTTCAGGGTGAGCTGCCCCCCCCCCCCCCGAGCTTCTTCAGTCTACCTCTTCATCTTTGCAGGTCAGATCGGCTCCTTTCCTTTGGTGGATCTGATGCAACCCACCCTTAGCCTGATCTGCACATCCATGCTGCTCTTGGCATTGTTCTCGAAGAGAGGATCCACTTCCTGCTCCATTGACCCTCTGCTTATCCCTTGAGTCGATGGCCATGCATCGGCTTCCTATCCTTAAGTCGATGTCTGCGCATCGGCTGTGCTTAAATTTTTTTGAATTTTTACGGCCGATTTATGTATCGGCCCCCATACTTGATATTCCTACTTCATATCCTCGTGTTTTATCCACCTAGGTGCCCCCCCGAGCCGATTCTTTCAAGGGAATTGATGGTATCGGCTCTTTAGGTATTCCCTGCTGGATCAAACGTTGAACCCAGGCAGAATGGATGGTGAGGATAATTTTGGCCGATTGCTGGAATCGGCCTCCACGTTGCTTGTTCGATGAAGGTTTTGTAATGTCCCTCCACAAATTTTTGGGGCCGATCACAAGGATCAGCCTCGCCACGTCTGCTCATTGATTTGCTCCAGCTACATGGTTAGGCCAGTGGATACGACCAGCCTATCTTCATCCTCTGTCATGTCGATGCGCTCGCCGTCGTCCACCTTGAGTGCGTCGTTTAATCCTCGAGCAGTAAACTCCGTTGGGAGGACGAGGACCATGTTTGTGCCGGCCCGATGTCTCATCATCGGCTTTCCTCTCGCTTGGGGCGCCACTCTTTTCTTTGTGGCCGACCTTCTTCGTCTAGGGTTCGCTGAATTTTGGCGGCCGGATCAGGCCGTGCCTTCCTCAACGTGTGCAGGTATAATCTTTCAGCCTTCTTCCAACCCACGCGTACGCCGAACCCTTCGTTTTTGGGAACGGCTGAGCCCATCGGGGCACCACCTTGGCCGATGATACTTGTCTTCTTCATCATCGTCCTCTAGTTCCTCGAGATCTTCCACCCGAGCAGACTCAGCACGCTCGTTCCGAGGCGGGAGAGGCCCTAGACGTTTGAACACGGACACGTTAGCTGCATCCTTCTTCTTCTGTTTGCATTCTGGGCAGTTGCCGATTGTTGGCAATCGGCTCATTCGTGAATCCCAGCAGTGTCTGAAGAAGGGGTAGTCCCAGTGCCTATCCACATCGTCTTGCTCCCTCGACTTTTCCTTGGCGTGGCGCTCGTATCGCTCCTCGTCGTGATCATGCCGACGACGTCTCCTGTCGTCCCTAGCCAGACGATCTTTTTCATCATCGTCGCTGTATCGCCGGCGTTGGTCATACTGGACTCACATACTTGTTGAGGAGGTGATCCAGAGAGAGGTCGTTGATATCTTATGTTCTTCACTTCTCCCTCTGTGACGTAGCGCTTGCCGTCTTGGCGGAGCCGATCGCGTGGAGCGGCTTCCTCTGTGTCTTTGCTATGAGAGCAGCTGCCCTCATCCCCGTCCTTACCAGAGTGGCGCCCAAGCCCTACCATGTTGATATTGCACGAGAGATCCGGCTGGCACCCTCCATGGTAAGTATACTCCACCATGTTAACGGCGGGGAAGGGGTGTGTGTCGACCTTCATGGCGTATCGGTTGAAAATTAGCCGTCCATTTTCTATCGCCATTTGGATCCGCCGACGCCACACCCTGCAGTCGTTAGTGGTGTGGGTGAACGTGTTATGCCACTTGCGGTATGGCTTTCCGTTCAGCTCCTGCACCGTAGGAATCTTGTGGCCTTCGGGTACCTTTATATGCTTCTCCGTGAGTAAGAGATCGAAAATCTGCTCGCTTTGGTCACGTCGAAGTCGAACCCTTTTGGAGGGCCTTGTGGCTTCACCCATTTGCGGGACACGGGGCTCGCCGCTCGAGTCCATTCAGCCACTGCTACCTCTCGATCTCCCGCAGCACCTTCATCTTCGTCTGCCTCAACCAGGGCCACCGCACGCTTGAATTTGTCCTGGTAAACATCTGGGTGGCGCTGTTCATATGCTGATAGCTTCTGCACCATGTGCGCCAATGAAGGGTAGTCTGCTTGGGAGGCCACGTCCTTGATTTGATGATGAGAGACCCACCACCGCCAACTCGACTGCTTATTTTTCACTTACGTGAACCGAATAGCATCGGTTCCTCACGGTCCTGAAGCGCTGGATGTATTCTGACACTGTCTCCCCGCGCTTTTGTCGTACTTGTGCTAGATCGGCAATGCCAGCCTCGGAAGCCTCTGAGTGATACTCGCTCATGGAACCGCTCTTCCAACTCGCTTCCAAGTCCGGATGGAGTTCGGTGGCAGCGATGTGTACCACCCGAAAGCCGATCTTGTGAGGGACCGTGCAAAGAACCTCACACGCAACTCGTCCGATGCTCGAGATCGTGCCCAGCTGTGCCAAATATCGGCTCACATGCTCGATGGAGCCGGAACCATCTCGATCCACTAAACTTTGTGAAGTCCGGGAGCCGATATTTGGGTGGTAGCGGGATCAATTCGTACTTGTTGGGGTACGGCTTGGTGTAGCCGAACGTCTTCCTTTTCGGCATCATGCCGAACCGATCTTTCGAATTGTACAAATCTGATCCGCGGTGATGGTCGAAGGTGTCGAACCCTGAAGATTCGCCGGGGTGGCATACTTAGCCAGCCATGCTTGCTTTTCCAGTTCCGAGCCAACTGCAGGAGCTGGGCTCTGGAGGTTTGTCGGAGTGGCGTACTTAGCTAACCACGTTTGCTTCTCAAGATCTGCTCCCGACGTTCCTCCCGGCTGTTCCGGAGGCCCTCGCTGTTGCAACCTGGTTCGAGAGTGCCCGGTACCGCAGACTGAGTACGTATGCGCACGCGTATCCGTGCGGGATCTCCTTGGGTGCCTCGGTAGGAATTGGTAGTCACTAGGATCACCACCAATTTTGTAGACGACGTATGCCGATGAGTTCGGCACTTCGGGTGCTGCCCATGCGAACGGCAGCGAAGATGGGACTGGAGTGGCATCTCTCCTTTGTAAGTCCCCGCAGCTGGTCCCGACGGAGAATACCGATGGCTCATGATTTCCTGGACCACGCGCGAGCGACACGCTCCAAAGTGTTTACCAGGCTCTCGAGTGGCGGTGCGGCGAATGAGCCACCATGTAGTTGATCTCCTCGACGCAGCGACTCGGTGCGTTCTTCCGACGGGCGGACAGGTCCACTCCATCGAGTGCGCCTTCGGTGAGAACCCCTTCCACCCGACGCCATGGGAGCGGGTTCCGTGGAAAGAGCCGATGAGTTCGGCTTCGAGGACTGCCTTGATCTCGTCATGCTTCTTCTTGAGCTCGTCGCCGCATCCTCGTACTTGACCGGAGTGCTTTCCGCCATCTCGGATGTAGATGGCGATGCGGTGGATGTCGAAGATGGTCCCACCGGCGTGCCGTAATGTGTTGCGGTCGAAACCCACCGGCGGGCAGCGACCGGCAACACAGTAGAGCCGGGAACAACTAGGGCTGCGGCCGGCCCCGGGCCCTCGGAGCGACGGCCCGCAAAGCCTCCCGGTCACACGTCCGATGCCGTTGCAAGGGCGTGCCACCCGACCTATACCTGGTCGTGAAGGTGTTGGATGATGCCTCGCTTAGTTTCCTGCATGGCATACACGTAAACGTTAAATACGAGCCTCGATCGGCTCTCAGAGTTATCTCGTGAATCGGCTCAAAGAGCCGATCCACCCATGATTCGTACAAGGTGTCCGAATATATGGTGGTCCCGCTTGATCAAGATAAAGCTAATGCGATCTACGACGATTTAGGGTTTTCACCGCATAATCGGATCATCCTACTCACGATTGGGCCTCGCGCTCGCGCACGGTGATCGTAAGCCGATCCTAGACAGTGGCCTAAAAACCAACACGAGGTTGATCCCCGGAACATCCTCGTCTAGGGCTAGCAAACTACACCCTACACGCCGCCGGATCCTCCAACCCTTTGTAAGGCCTAACTATTGCGGATGTTAAATTAATCCTTGCGTAACAAGGAGCAACCGTAACGGATCGGATCTACTAAACTATGATCAAGCGGGGTGCCGCCCCTACACCTAAGATAGGTGTAAGGGCGGCTAGATGTATAAGGGTTGCACTACGACGACGATATGATACGAAGAACAATGCTAACCCTAACACATCTAAGATAACTACGTTGCTCGCCATCAAAAAGGCTTCAAAGACGAGCAACGCATGAACAACGTAGGTAGGCTTAGTGCTGCCTAGATCGCAAGATGCGATCTAGGCAAAGCATGGTGCTTACCGGAGAAACCCTCGAGACGAAGGAGTTGGCGATGCGCCGAGATTTGTTTGTGTTGAACGTTGGTTGTTTTTTATTTCATAAACCCTAGATACATATTTATAGTCCAAGGGACTTTCTAATTCAGGCGTGCACCTAACCGTGCACGGGTAAAACTCCAACTCCTAACCGACACGCATCCTACTATGGTACAGATACATGGGCAAACTAGCCCAAACTTTGCATGTAAGGCCGATTCACGTATTTCTTCTATACATATATCTTCAAGTCCATCTCGATCGCGGCCCACCTCTGACTCGGTCAAATTCTGGTGATAACAGCGTTGTAAATGGATCCAAGGTCGATGTGATCGCTGTCGGAACGCTCCCTCTACATCTACCTTTGGGATTAGTTTTAAACCTCAATAATTGTTATTTGGTGCCTGCGTTGAGCATGAACATTATATCTGGATCTTGTTTAATGCAAGACGTTTATTCATTTAAGTCTGAGAATAATGGTTGTTCTATTTTTATGAATAATATCTTTTATGGTCATGCGCTTGAGACGAATGGTTTATTCTTGTTAAATCTCGATAGTAGTGATACATATGTTCATAACATTGATGCTAAGCGAATTAAATTGAATGATAATCCTACTTATATGTGGCACTGTCGTCTTGGTCATATTGGAGTAAAACGTATGAAGAAACTCCATTCCGATGGACTACTTGAGTCACTTGATAGATGCTGTGGTGACCCAGCGTACCACTGCATGGTGTAGTACACAAGTCGTTGACATAACACAAGTGAAACACCGTTCCACTCATATTACATCCCTCAGAGTGGTACAACAGAAACATATGCGAGTCCAAGGCATGTCTATAGAAGGATACACGAACCGTTTACGTAAGATCAACACAGCCTCCTACTTTACAGGTGAGGTAACATTTCAAATAAAGCTCCGTAAGAACAACTCGTAGACTAACTTAATGCTAACTCAAGCTTCGTAGCTACTAGGCTTGCTATAGAATCTAGCTACTTAGGTGCTAGCATTAGGGATAGGCTCCCTTCTATTACTAATCTAAGTTTCCACTCTAGTTGCTGTGCAGCAGCTTGACTTCATTGACTTCTTTGTTTGGATTCTTCTTCTTGTTGCAGCTTGATTCCTTTGTCTTCGAGTTCCACGGTAGTTTCTCCTCCGGTGCCTCCATAGCTAGCGGGGATTTAAGAGTGGGATGAGTACGAGCGTACTCAGCAAGTTCATATTAGGGAATAGGTGTATCATGCACTAGCTACGACCACAGCACCGTAAAGTCATAGGCAATGCAAGTTTTCATAAACATTTCTTCAAAAGGTTTATTTTATTCCGAAAACTATGCCCGTCAGTCTTCACAGGTTGACTAGAACTTCATGGAGTTCCTTTCCTGCCGCGTTCGCAGTTCCCTTCCCGAACAGGAGTGACGGCCACAATTCAATACCCTCTGCAGAGGTGCGTTACTTTTCCCATAAGAGACCTTATCCTTGTTGCCAACCAGGCGAATTCTTTCCCGTCCACACTTCCTTGGTGTGAGGCCAGGTGTAAGATCCAAGCCAATCACTGCCTTCTCCGCGACCCCGCAGACCCACCCTTTTGTAAGTCTGTCCTCCCCTATATCTATGGGTAGACCAACACAAGCACTTGTTCTCCCCTATACCGTTAAGGTAGACCGATCCGAACAACTTATGTGCCCTGTCCTATACACCATAGATAGACCGATCCGGACAACCCTTACAATCCTTCATAGACCAATAATAAGTCTGCCCTCCCCTGTATCTAATGGTAGACCGTGATGGACCACATGTCCCCACCTTTACCAAAGATAGACCGATCCAGGCAACCCTTATCACTAATCCGTTGGCATGCGAGAGGGAAAAGATACGACTGACTTCCCTGCAGCCATTATAGATCTTATGGTTAACGCGATATGTACTGGCGCTAGAATCACTCGGACGGCATTGGTACTTAATCCTAGATGAATAGTACCCGTGCAATGGAACCTCCACCAATCAACACATACCATGGTTCCATTGCCCACCACATAGTCATATTCATAATTGTAAAATAATATTTGCTTTTCAATGCAAGAGTGATAAGTATAGTACTTTGCATATAATTTGATAAAAATAATCAAATGACATGAGCAAGCGATGAACTTGCCTTTCTTGACTCGCAAGATTATGCGGGCAAAAGCTTCGATACGTGAGAACTCCAAATGTCTGAAATACCATCATCGTCCGAGTAAGGACAATGTTTAAAGAAGCTGGCAAAGATGCTATAATGCATAGTATGAGGTGCAATCGTCCCGAACGTAACCTAACCCCGATGATTTAAGATTGGTGAGTTGTGAAGATTTCTTTAGGGTTTATTGCACTTTTAGAATGGTTCTCAAACAAGGTTCTTATTAGGGTTGGTGATATTATAGCATAAACAAGGGATATAATGCACCATAACAATCATACACATAAGGGAATGGTGGTTGCATAACAAGTCAAGAGTAGTTGTCAGTTTGAAGTTCTACATGACATGGTTGATGATTACTTATACTATACTTCAAAGAATATCTTTTGAAGAACATGTTAATGAAAAAAAATAGTAAGTAGTTTTAACAAGAACTATTTACTTATATGGTTTACTTGTGTATTTACTTCAAAATAATAGCTTTTGAAGAACAAAGTTAAATAAGAACAAGAACTACTATAAATAGGAGCTATGGGCTGCTAGGGTTTACTATTGGATTCATTTATTTCTCTAATAGGGACTAGTTGGTTCTTTAGTTGAATGGGTTTATATGTAGCAAGTATGGACATGTTTATTACTATGGTTGATCATAGGGTATCATATTAAAGGATGATTATCAAGGTTGTTTCATGGGTTAACCATTAGGGTTGACTATGACTTCTTATTTGATTTCCTAAGTAATCACTAATGGGTTCCTAAACTAGGTGTTTTATTAACCTCAAGTAAGGTTTAGTTGAGTAGAAGCATGTAAAGTAATTTACTATACAAGATTGGTTTTGTGGTTGATCACCATGGTTCATCTAAGTCATGTTAAGGTTGAGGACATACAATTAATAAGTTAAGGTTTATAATTACTAGATCATATAAGGCTAACTCCACATGAGTGCATGAAATGATAACTTAAATTGCATTTGGGTTGATAATATCTTAATAAAATATAAGCATTTTTTTATTTGCTTAATCTAGAACCATAACTAAGGTTAAGTTCCTATGATCACATGTTATAAACCCCTAGGGTTTTAGAGTTGAAAACAATCTAGGATTTTCACATAAAACAATAGGGTTAAGGTCTTTACTCATATTAGAACTAGGTTTCCAAGTTGTGATACAATTCTTAAAGTAATAATTGTAATAGAGTTGGAATTATTAATAACTTTGAAATAGAAATAATAATGAATTTAATGTTATATTATTTTAAAAGACTTAATAAAATAAGATAAATACCACTAGGGTTTAGGGTTTTAAATAATGGTTGAAGTAATGATCAATTAGGATTTTTTTTAGTATTAAACATAACTATAAAGAAACAATTGTGGTATTATATGAAAATGTTAATACAAAATAACATTTACTATGTTCTTGATGTGAAAAGTAGAAATAAGAAGATTATATTTTTAATATTTCTGTCTTAATGGTTTTAAGATTTAAAAATTGATTTTCTAGAATTAGTGAAGAGTTCATATTATTTTTCTTTGGCTTTTGTAGTATTTGTTTCTGTTTTCACTTGTATTTAGAAATTCTTAATTTTATGAACAATTTACTTATATTTGGAGTTTCTCATGACTTAATTTATTTAGAAGATAAATCAATAAATAAAATAGCTAAATGGTTAGATGGGCTGGCCCAATTGGTTTGGCCCAGACCTGGTCCAATCAAGTTGGCCTGGTCGAGCACGGGCAAGACCCGACCCTCTCTCTCGCTCACCTCCTCCACACGCACGCACACGAGCACCCAAGCCCCTGGTCGATTCCCCTCTCCCAGAGATGGCGCCGATGCAGCCCCGGCAGGCCGCTGGCCAACTCCGGCGCCGCCGCCACCGACGAACCTCTTGCTCGCTATCCTCTGCCATTTCTCTGCAGCCGCGGCGCTCAACTCGCCCCAACGCGCGCCCTCTGCGAACCCTAGCCGCCTCCTATTCCGGCCGTCGCCGGCCGATTCGGCCATCGCCGGCCTCGGCGAACGCTGCCGTTGGTCCAAGTGGCGCCGCTACGGTCGTCTCCGCCTGCTCCCCCTTCGCCGCCATCTGGTTCGGTGCTCACGCGCCTGCGCTGGCTCCGGCCGATTCCGTGGTTCCGATCGTCACCGGCGACCACTAGCGCTACTGTGCGCCGGTGATATTCACTCCGACCTTCTCTGCCTATTCTTTGTCGCCACCACGATCTGGTGGTGAAGTATTTGTGCCAGTCATGGTGTTGTTGTGGTGGTGGTATGGTGTTGTCGGGGACGGGATGATGTGGTGGTGTGGTTGTTGCTGCTGCCTGTGCGGCTGGGATGACGGTGAACTGGTGGTGTGGTGGCTACTTCGTCCTCGACGCCGGCAGGATGGTGCCGTAGGCGCAACCCCGGCGTCGACTACCCCGCCTATGCCATCTATTGCACTGTGAGCTAAATTACTCCTCTCTCACTATATCTATGGCCATATATTGATGTGAGCATGTGCTGTAAGCCTGCGACGGTATTGCTTAATACTCTAGTGCTAAATGAACCATGTCCTGGTAGTTTATGCAAGTGTTATGGCTTTCTGTGAGGTGTGGTTTGAGCTGACCATGCTCTGATTTAATTGATCATTGCCTTGTGCTATGTGTGGTGCCTCCCTTTGGATAACTTGCTCCATGTATGACTTGCAGTGTGGTTATACTGATGAAACTAAATCTTTGTAGTTCGTTAACTTGTGAGCTTGTATGCTAAGCTGATATGCCTATAATCCATCTGTTTGCTGCTAGGGTTCTTACTTGGTTGGCCTGGGAATAATTCCTGGACCCTAAGTAATTCTCTGAAGCTTACATGTATGGATATGGTTGCTCTATTGTGGCTTTGCAGATTTTATGCCCCTGTTTGGATGATTCATTCATCCAGGCATCTTGTTTTGCTGTGATAATTTAGTGCTCCATTTAACTCATGATTAAGTTTATGCAACAAGATAAAGGTATTGTGGATTGATGATTTACTTGATGGTTGTTGTGAGCTTATAAGCTTATTATGCTCTGATTGATGGGAATGCTTACTGGATCATGTGCATACATGATCAGACCTTGTGGTTATGTAACAGATACATTCATATGCTATGCAAAGTGGATACTTGATTATTCCTGGACATGATTTATTTGTTGGCTTTCTCATATGGATCTTGCTATTCTCTCTGGGATTAGGGTATGAGCTCCTGGTTCTGCCAGGGATCACTAGCTAAGGCTAGGTGATCTAGCTCCCCTCTTTGCTTTATTTCTCTTTCTATCTAAAACCTGCTAAGAACAGATCTTGTATTTGATTTCTTGGCTTAGCCTGTGATGCAAAGGCTGAGGCAAAATCTTGGATAAGAACAGATGCTTTTATGTGGCTTTTTATTTCTCAGTGATGATATTGGCATAGCACTTTTATGCCATTCTGAGAGAAATCCATCTCTCTATCCTCCTAGGTAAAAACCTAGTCGAAGGGTAGATGGATCTGCTTCCTATGCATATTACCCTTTTATTTTCCCCGGGATGCAAAGGCTAAGAACACATGCTTTTATTAAGTTGTTGGATCAACCTGTTGTTTGTGTAGATCTTGACCTTCTGGACTGTGGATTGATCTTCTTCTTGTGGCATGCTTGTTCCTCATAATCTGATCGAACCTACTTGTTGTAGCCTCCTCCTCCTAGCTTCCTGATCTGCTATTTGGCTCATATTTATGTGGAACAAAACAAGATACTGCTGATGTGTTCTTGCTTTTGCTGGATAGTGTGCTGAGGTGTGAGATGAACTTCAGGAATGGTTTGCTGGTGTATGCACCACATGGTACGGCTGGACTGCTGCTTTGCTTTTGTAGTGCTGGACTGTTGGCTGTGTGTGTGACAGCACACAGTGTGCATGTTGTGACTGTGCTGCTTGCAGATGACCTCATCTGATTGTACAAGTTCCCATGTTGGTTTGCTTTTCCTCTAGTGCAAGGCATGGTTGAGCTCATGTTTATCCACTGTTGGCCTTTATTTTTTTGATACAGCCAGATATGTAAGACATATGGGCATTATCTATCATTTGTGGTTTGATTATTAATGAATTAACTCTGGCTAATGATTCATCTTGACCTGTTAATGCCAATGGTGAATCTTAAATTGAAAACATGTGGGCTTTAAGGAAACTAAGCTAGATTAGAGGGAACTTATTTGTTGCATTGTTGCATGTCTAGAAGAAATGGATCATGCCATATTGTCTTAGTCTCTTGCTGCCTTTATGATCAGTGTTGCCTCTCCTGATCCAAGTGTCCCTCAAATGATCCATTTGACCCTAATGTTGCCTAAGAAAGTGTTTCTCCCTCTAATCGAAATCTGGATATTAGGACAAGTTCCTAATACCCAGTAGCTGGTTTCCAATATTTAACATTGCCTCACCGAAGGTGAGGCAAACATTTTAACATTAACCCCTATTATTTCTCTTGTATTTGTTTTCCTTTATTGCAGGGAAAAGAAGAACTAAAGGATTGAGAAAATGAAGATTTAGTTTTAGGGTTTTCTTTTATTCTTTTGTAATTTTCCATTTCTTTTCTAACTTGTAAGTTATTAAATAATGTTATTTGTAATAAAGTTTAACTCATTTATTTATTTGGAACTATCAAGTATTTACTTGTACATATTATATTTATATACTTATTTAATTTCAAATTCCAATTTAATTTATTATTTGAATTATGTCTTTCCTATTTGAATTTGAATTCAAACTATCTTCCTTGAAACATAATAAATCAACAAAGGTCATGTCGAAATTCATCGCACTTGTGTCGATGACATACATCCATTCCATCGACACAAGAGAAACCTCGATCACTTTGTGTTTTAGATGAACGCGCGAAAATTCTCCAGATTTTCTATGCATGAATGCAATGCACATTCTCGTGTTCTCTCTTTTTCTTACCTCTAAACCTGGGATATTACAGCCTCTCCCCCTTAAACTGAACTTCGTCCCGAAGTTCGAACGCTCTCATGTTTCGGAATGTTGAACGGACTTGAACAGATCACAATCCTTCAAACTCCATGGTGATCTCATTAGATATATTTGGATATATCCCTTGTCCAGATCCTTCCTGGAATCTTCTGATGTTTGGCACTGATACTTTCTTCTATTTCTATGTTTTCTTCCAATATTCTTAGCTTATAGTCTTGCTATCCAAAGATCCTTGAATTAAGGCATCTTCTTGTTCTAATGGACTTTGCTATTGGTTGTGGTGACAGTTTCCTATCTGGATACCCAAAGCTTGGTTCTATCAGCTATGGTGATCAAAACTTTATCCTAAAAGGTTTATTTAAGGTAGGGTATTGTTTTCCCTTACTACCATAACTATAGTAATGGTACTAAGTAAGGTATATGCAAGAGGCATGGTTTTGGTGGTTTATTCCTACGAATGGATCAGACTCATTTAGTCCATCCAATCATGGCTTCAAGTTTATACTAATTGTCCTCCTTTGGGTTTCTTTAGGTTCTATGTAAGGAATCTTTCTAATAAACATTAGTTTTGGTTTGGTCAAACCCTTCGGTCTTTGAGCTTCTCAAGCTTTGATTGTCCTCCGACATCTTCTTCATCCAACTTCATTACCTTAGACTTACTTGAGTTCTTCTGCTTCTGAGTAATTATTAATTACCCACTCAAGTTAGGGTCTAACCCTTACTTCTTCGAGTTATAAACCTCGGCTTCTGGTCTGACAACCTCCAGAGAGTACTATTATATGGATACTTTCCAACAACCTTACAAAAATAAGATTGAACCTCCTCTCAGATCAGACCTTTTTCTTCGTCTAACATACTTCAAGTCATATTTAAATACTTCTCCTTCAGCCTTCCTCTCCCCCTTGGAGTTTACTAATGATCTTTGAACTCCTTTTCTTCTAATCATTAAACTCCAAGGTTAGAAGATTTGTTTTGGTCTGGCTTTTAGTTTATACTTTTCTAGAGTCTCACGAAGAATTCTTTGCGGTGTATCCACACAGTTGTGGGTATCCGATGTGAATCCTCCGACTAAACATTTACCAACTATGGAATACCAGCTGCGGAATACCTCTTTCTTTTAGAGTAAAGGAATGTTCAAGTTGTGGACTATCTGATACCAGCTACAGACTAACTAGCACCAGATGTGGTATATTTGATACCAGTTGTGGACTATTTATGGTTCTAGTCAACATCTACCTACCAGATGCGGATACTTTTATGGTTTTAGTTAAGATCTACCTTACTTTCAATGCTTTCTCTTCATATTTATCCTATATCAGCTGCGGTCTTATTACACCAGCTGCGACTTTACTGGTCCATTTTCCTTCTTCTAGGGTTTGTTTTGCAAGAAAACCACTTGTTGACACCATAAAAATAGTATCGTAAGTGACTTCACTTGCATTTCCTTCTTCCATAATGAATATGGCTCCACTTCTACTGCTCCATATTCACTATTTTTCTCACTTCCATGGTACTTCCATGTTGAAGTACTCCTCAATTGAGGATAAAAGTGAGTTTTGATTGGTCCTTACTTTGAAGTATTGTGGTGACTTCCCACAACTTTACTTCCTTCTTCTAATGAACCTTCATCTTGTCTTCAAAATCTTCAGAATTCGTCACTTCCTCACACGAATACCTTTACCCTCTAGACCTATAACATCAAGTAAGAGTTTGATATTGCAACATGCATTTGCATATCAAAGTCAAACTTCATGTATGGATCTAGTCAAACAATGAAAATCCAATAAAATCCAAGAAGATCCAGCTTTGTGCCTATAATACACATCCTTATATGCCTGAATATAATAGTTGGGTAAGACATCCCTAAACATCAGGCTCAGATGTGTAGTATATAACACCACATAAGACAGGTTTTGATTGTGATACTTAGCACAAATACGTGAATTTCTACTATTTGTCTCAACATTTATCTTAATTGCACATTTGCAATGAGACAAACTTGAAACAAAATGGCTTGGGATAGTTGAAGTTAACCTAGTTTTCTTTGGAAGTACTAACAAAATAGGATACCATATATATGTGCTATTGAGGACTACTTCCAATAATACAATTAGTTCTAACATACTTAGTACCATTATTAGGATTTTAAGGCCTAAGCTTTCGAACTATTCCTTAAATCCTACTCCTTATCATACTTCTGTTATCGTACTTATGATGTTCTATTCTATCACATCATGACTCTCAATTGAATCATATATGATTACCAACTTTACCATGAAAAGTAGACTTATATGATTCCTATCACTCTTCCTTACCTCCTATGATTGACTCATCATAGGTATATACTACCTCATATTACTTATCTACATTACTTAACATCAGTCATTTGACATTTTAAATGACTCTTACTTAACCATAACTTGCATTGGTATACTTCTTCCAATAGGATATCTTTCTTATGGTTGTATCCTCTCTTTGGACTACCATGTATTGTATACCAACTGTGGTCTACTACCACCCATTATCTTAAGCTCCAATGGTGTTCTACTAATTTGGAATGAAGCAAGATAACTTTTACTTAAGAAAGATAGATAAGAAAGATTGACTCAAGTGTGTCAGGATTATTCTCAAGTGAATACCCATCTCAAGTCATAAGAATAGTTGGTTTAGCATCGTTGTCTTAGCTAATACAACTTCCTATAGACACTACCAAACCTATAGGTCTCCTTTAAAGGGTTTTAATCCTAGGGTCAAAGCATTTGCTCTGATACCAGCTGTGGTGACCCAGCGTACCACTGCATGGTGTAGTACACAAGTCGTTGACATAACACAAGTGAAACACCGTTCCACTCATATTACATCCCTCAGAGTGGTACAACAGAAACATATGCGAGTCCAAGGCATGTCTATAGAAGGATACACGAACTGTTTACAGAAGATCAACACAGCCTCCTACTTTACAGTGAGGTAACATTTCAAATAAAGCTCCAGAAGAACAACTCGTAGACTAACTTAATGCTAACTCAAGCTTCAGAGCTACTAGGCTTGCTATAGAATCTAGCTACTTAGGTGCTAGCATTAGGGATAGGCTCCCTTCTATTACTAATCTAAGTTTCCACTCTAGTTGCTGCAGCAGTTGACTTCATTGACTTCTTTGTTTGGATTCTTCTTCTTGTTGCAGTTGATTCCTTTGTCTTCGAGTTCCACGGTAGTTTCTCCTCCGGTGCCTCCATAGCTAAGCAGGGGATTTAAGAGTGGGATGAGTACGAGCGTACTCAGCAAGTTCATATTAGGGAATAGGTGTATCATGCACTAGCTACAGACCACGGACCGGAAAGTCATAGGCAATGCAAGTTTTCATAAACATTTCTTCAAAAGGTTTATTTTATTCCGAAAACTATGCCCGTCGGTCTTCACGAGTTGACTAGAACTTCATGGAGTTCCTTTCCTGCCGCGTTCGCAGTTCCCTTCCCGGAACAGGGAGTGACAGCCACAATTCAATACCCTCTGCAGAGGTGCGTTACTTTTCCCATAAGAGACCTTATCCTTGTTGCCAACCAGGCGAATTCTTTCCCGTCCACACTTCCTTGGTGTGAGGCCAGGTGTAAGATCCAAGCCAATCACTGCCTTCTCCGCGACCCCGCAGACCCACCCTTTTGTAAGTCTGTCCTCCCCTATATCTATGGGTAGACCAACACAAGCACTTGTTCTCCCCTATACCGTTAAGGTAGACCGATCCGAACAACTTATGTGCCCTGTCCTATACACCATAGATAGACCGATCCGGACAACCCTTACAATCCTTCATAGACCAATAATAAGTCTGCCCTCCCCTGTATCTAATGGTAGACCGTGATGGACCACATGTCCCCACCTTTACCAAAGATAGACCGATCCAGGCAACCCTTATCACTAATCCGTTGGCATGCGAGAGGGAAAAGATACAGCTGACTTCCCCAGAGCCATTATAGATCTTATGGTTAACGCGATATGTACGGCGCTAGAATCACTGGACGGCATTGGTACTTAATCCTAGATGAATAGTACCCGTGCAATGGAACCTCCACCAATCAACACATACCATGGTTCCATTGCCCACCACATAGTCATATTCATAATTGTAAAATAATATTTGCTTTTCAATGCAAGAGTGATAAGTATAGTACTTTGCATATAATTTGATAAAAATAATCAAATGACATGAGCAAGCGATGAACTTGCCTTTCTTGACTGCAAGATTATGCAGGCAAAAGCTTCGATACGTGAGAACTCCAAATGCTGAAATACCATCATCGTCCAGTAAGGACAATGTTTAAAGAACTGGCAAAGATGCTATAATGCATAGTATGAGGTGCAATCGTCCCGAACGTAACCTAACCCCGATGATTTAAGATTGGTGAGTTGTGAAGATTTCTTTAGGGTTTATTGCACTTTTAGAATGGTTCTCAAACAAGGTTCTTATTAGGGTTGGTGATATTATAGCATAAACAAGGGATATAATGCACCATAACAATCATACACATAAGGGAATGGTGGTTGCATAACAAGTCAAGAGTAGTTGTCGAGTTTGAAGTTCTACATGACATGGTTGATGATTACTTATACTATACTTCAAAGAATATCTTTTGAAGAACATGTTAATGAAAAAAAATAGTAAGTAGTTTTAACAAGAACTATTTACTTATATGGTTTACTTGTGTATTTACTTCAAAATAATAGCTTTTGAAGAACAGGTTAAATAAGAACAAGAACTACTATAAATAGGAGCTATGGGCTGCTAGGGTTTACTATTGGATTCATTTATTTCTCTAATAGGGACTAGTTGGTTCTTTAGTTGAATGGGTTTATATGTAGCAAGTATGGACATGTTTATTACTATGGTTGATCATAGGGTATCATATTAAAGGATGATTATCAAGGTTGTTTCATGGGTTAACCATTAGGGTTGACTATGACTTCTTATTTGATTTCCTAAGTAATCACTAATGGGTTCCTAAACTAGGTGTTTTATTAACCTCAAGTAAGGTTTAGTTGAGTAGAAGCATGTAAAGTAATTTACTATACAAGATTGGTTTTGTGGTTGATCACCATGGTTCATCTAAGTCATGTTAAGGTTGAGGACATACAATTAATAAGTTAAGGTTTATAATTACTAGATCATATAAGGCTAACTCCACATGAGTGCATGAAATGATAACTTAAATTGCATTTGGGTTGATAATATCTTAATAAAATATAAGCATTTTTTTATTTGCTTAATCTAGAACCATAACTAAGGTTAAGTTCCTATGATCACATGTTATAAACCCCTAGGGTTTTAGAGTTGAAAACAATCTAGGATTTTCACATAAAACAATAGGGTTAAGGTCTTTACTCATATTAGAACTAGGTTTCCAAGTTGTGATACAATTCTTAAAGTAATAATTGTAATAGAGTTGGAATTATTAATAACTTTGAAATAGAAATAATAATGAATTTAATGTTATATTATTTTAAAAGACTTAATAAAATAAGATAAATACCACTAGGGTTTAGGGTTTTAAATAATGGTTGAAGTAATGATCAATTAGGATTTTTTTTAGTATTAAACATAACTATAAAGAAACAATTGTGGTATTATATGAAAATGTTAATACAAAATAACATTTACTATGTTCTTGATGTGAAAAGTAGAAATAAGAAGATTATATTTTTAATATTTCTGTCTTAATGGTTTTAAGATTTAAAAATTGATTTTCTAGAATTAGTGAAGAGTTCATATTATTTTTCTTTGGCTTTTGTAGTATTTGTTTCTGTTTTCACTTGTATTTAGAAATTCTTAATTTTATGAACAATTTACTTATATTTGGAGTTTCTCATGACTTAATTTATTTAGAAGATAAATCAATAAATAAAATAGCTAAATGGTTAGATGGGCTGGCCCAATTGGTTTGGCCCAGACCTGGTCCAATCAAGTTGGCCTGGTCGAGCACGGGCAAGACCCGACCCCTCTCTCTCGCTCACCTCCTCCACACGCACGCACACGAGCACCCAAGCCCCTGGTCGATTCCCCTCTCCCAGAGATGGCGCCGATGCAGCCCCGGCAGGCCGCTGGCCAACTCCGGCGCCGCCGCCACCGACGAACCTCTTGCTCGCTATCCTCTGCCATTTCTCTGCAGCCGCGGCGCTCAACTCGCCCCAACGCGCGCCCCTCTGCGAACCCTAGCCGCCTCCTATTCCGGCCGTCGCCGGCCGATTCGGCCATCGCCGGCCTCGGCGAACGCTGCCGTTGGTCCAAGTGGCGCCGCTACGGTCGTCTCCGCCTGCTCCCCCTTCGCCGCCATCTGGTTCGGTGCTCACGCGCCTGCGCTGGCTCCGGCCGATTCCGTGGTTCCGATCGTCACCGGCGACCACTAGCGCTACTGTGCGCCGGTGATATTCACTCCGACCTTCTCTGCCTATTCTTTGTCGCCACCACGATCTGGTGGTGAAGTATTTGTGCCAGTCATGGTGTTGTTGTGGTGGTGGTATGGTGTTGTCGGGGACGGGATGATGTGGTGGTGTGGTTGTTGCTGCTGCCTGTGCGGCTGGGATGACGGTGAACTGGTGGTGTGGTGGCTACTTCGTCCTCGACGCCGGCAGGATGGTGCCGTAGGCGCAACCCCGGCGTCGACTACCCCGCCTATGCCATCTATTGCACTGTGAGCTAAATTACTCCTCTCTCACTATATCTATGGCCATATATTGATGTGAGCATGTGCTGTAAGCCTGCGACGGTATTGCTTAATACTCTAGTGCTAAATGAACCATGTCCTGGTAGTTTATGCAAGTGTTATGGCTTTCTGTGAGGTGTGGTTTGAGCTGACCATGCTCTGATTTAATTGATCATTGCCTTGTGCTATGTGTGGTGCCTCCCTTTGGATAACTTGCTCCATGTATGACTTGCAGTGTGGTTATACTGATGAAACTAAATCTTTGTAGTTCGTTAACTTGTGAGCTTGTATGCTAAGCTGATATGCCTATAATCCATCTGTTTGCTGCTAGGGTTCTTACTTGGTTGGCCTGGGAATAATTCCTGGACCCTAAGTAATTCTCTGAAGCTTACATGTATGGATATGGTTGCTCTATTGTGGCTTTGCAGATTTTATGCCCCTGTTTGGATGATTCATTCATCCAGGCATCTTGTTTTGCTGTGATAATTTAGTGCTCCATTTAACTCATGATTAAGTTTATGCAACAAGATAAAGGTATTGTGGATTGATGATTTACTTGATGGTTGTTGTGAGCTTATAAGCTTATTATGCTCTGATTGATGGGAATGCTTACTGGATCATGTGCATACATGATCAGACCTTGTGGTTATGTAACAGATACATTCATATGCTATGCAAAGTGGATACTTGATTATTCCTGGACATGATTTATTTGTTGGCTTTCTCATATGGATCTTGCTATTCTCTCTGGGATTAGGGTATGAGCTCCTGGTTCTGCCAGGGATCACTAGCTAAGGCTAGGTGATCTAGCTCCCCTCTTTGCTTTATTTCTCTTTCTATCTAAAACCTGCTAAGAACAGATCTTGTATTTGATTTCTTGGCTTAGCCTGTGATGCAAAGGCTGAGGCAAAATCTTGGATAAGAACAGATGCTTTTATGTGGCTTTTTATTTCTCAGTGATGATATTGGCATAGCACTTTTATGCCATTCTGAGAGAAATCCATCTCTCTATCCTCCTAGGTAAAAACCTAGTCGAAGGGTAGATGGATCTGCTTCCTATGCATATTACCCTTTTATTTTCCCCGGGATGCAAAGGCTAAGAACACATGCTTTTATTAAGTTGTTGGATCAACCTGTTGTTTGTGTAGATCTTGACCTTCTGGACTGTGGATTGATCTTCTTCTTGTGGCATGCTTGTTCCTCATAATCTGATCGAACCTACTTGTTGTAGCCTCCTCCTCCTAGCTTCCTGATCTGCTATTTGGCTCATATTTATGTGGAACAAAACAAGATACTGCTGATGTGTTCTTGCTTTTGCTGGATAGTGTGCTGAGGTGTGAGATGAACTTCAGGAATGGTTTGCTGGTGTATGCACCACATGGTACGGCTGGACTGCTGCTTTGCTTTTGTAGTGCTGGACTGTTGGCTGTGTGTGTGACAGCACACAGTGTGCATGTTGTGACTGTGCTGCTTGCAGATGACCTCATCTGATAGTACAAGTTCCCATGTTGGTTTGCCTTTCCTCTAGTGCAAGGCATGGTTGAGCTCATGTTTATCCACTGTTGGCCTTTATTTTTTTGATACAGCCAGATATGTAAGACATATGGGCATTATCTATCATTTGTGGTTTGATTATTAATGAATTAACTCTGGCTAATGATTCATCTTGACCTGTTAATGCCAATGGTGAATCTTAAATTGAAAACATGTGGGCTTTAAGGAAACTAAGCTAGATTAGAGGGAACTTATTTGTTGCATTGTTGCATGTCTAGAAGAAATGGATCATGCCATATTGTCTTAGTCTCTTGCTGCCTTTATGATCAGTGTTGCCTCTCCTGATCCAAGTGTCCCTCAAATGATCCATTTGACCCTAATGTTGCCTAAGAAAGTGTTTCTCCCTCTAATCGAAATCTGGATATTAGGACAAGTTCCTAATACCCAGTAGCTGGTTTCCAATATTTAACATTGCCTCACCGAAGGTGAGGCAAACATTTTAACATTAACCCCTATTATTTCTCTTGTATTTGTTTTCCTTTATTGCAGGGAAAAGAAGAACTAAAGGATTGAGAAAATGAAGATTTAGTTTTAGGGTTTTCTTTTATTCTTTTGTAATTTTCCATTTCTTTTCTAACTTGTAAGTTATTAAATAATGTTATTTGTAATAAAGTTTAACTCATTTATTTATTTGGAACTATCAAGTATTTACTTGTACATATTATATTTATATACTTATTTAATTTCAAATTCCAATTTAATTTATTATTTGAATTATGTCTTTCCTATTTGAATTTGAATTCAAACTATCTTCCTTGAAACATAATAAATCAACAAAGGTCATGTCGAAATTCATCGCACTTGTGTCGATGACATACATCCATTCCATCGACACAAGAGAAACCTCGATCACTTTGTGTTTTAGATGAACGCGCGAAAATTCTCCAGATTTTCTATGCATGAATGCAATGCACATTCTCGTGTTCTCTCTTTTTCTTACCTCTAAACCTGGGATATTACAGATGCGAAGCATGTCTAATGGGAAAAATGACTAAGACTCCATTCTCTGGTATTATGGAGCGAGCTACAGACTTATTGGAAATCATACATACCGATGTGTGCGGACCAATGAGTGTAGCCTCGCGCGGTGGTTATCGTTATGTTCTAACCTTCACACATGATCTGAGTAGATATGGGTATATCTATTTCATGAAAGATAAATCCGAAACTTTCGAGAAGTTTAAGGAATTCCAAAGTGAAGTAGAAAATCAACGTAACAAGAAGATTAAGTTTCCGCGTTCTGATCGCGGAGGCGAATATCTGAGTTATGAGTTTGGAATGCATTTAAAGAAATGCGGAATACTTTCACAGTTGACACCGCCGGGAACACCACAACGCAATGGTGTGTCCGAACGTCGTAATCAAACTCTCTTAGATATGGTTCGTTCTATGATGTCTCTTACTGATTTGCCGTTATCGTTTTGGGGTTATGCATTAGAGACAGCTACATTCACTTTAAATAGGGCACCATCTAAATCCGTTGAAACGACACCGTATGAATTATGGTTTAATAAGAAACCTAAGCTGTCGTTCCTTAAAGTTTGGGGTTGCGAAGCCTATGTAAAAAAGTTACAACCAGACAAGCTAGAACCCAAAGCGAAGAAATGCGTCTTCATAGGATACCCTAAGGAAACTATTGTGTATACTTTCTATCACAGATCCGAAGGCAAAATCTTTGTTGCTAAGAACGGAACCTTTCTTGAGAAGGAGTTTCTCACTAAAGAAGTGACAAGAAGAAAAGTAGAACTCGATGAGGTTGTTGAACCTTCTCTCGTAGATCAGAGTAGCGCAGTGCCGGAAGATGTTCCTGTACAGCCTACACCGATTAGAGAGGAAGCTAATGATAATGATCATGAAACTTTGAACGAAGTAGCTACTGAACCTCGCAGATCGACAAGGGAGCTACCACTCCTGATTGGTATGATCCTTGTCTAAATGTCATGATTGTGGACAACAATGATGAAGACCCTGCGACGTATGAAGAAGCGATGATGAGCCCAGATTCCAACAAATGGCAAGAAGCCATGAAATCCGAAATGGGATCCATGTATGATAACAAAGTGTGGACTTTGTTAGACTTACCTGATAGCCGCAAGGCTGTCGAGAATAAATGGATCTTCAAGAGAAAAACAGATGTTGATGGTAATGTTATTGTCTATAAAGCTCGACTTGTCGCAAAGGGTTTCCGAAAAATTCAAGGAGTTGACTACGATGAGACTTTCTCACCTGTAGCGAAGCTAAAGTCTGTGAGGATTTTGTTAGCAATAGCTGCATTTCTCGATTATGAGATTTGGCAGATGGATGTCAAAACGGCGTTCCTTAATGGTGACATTGAGGAAGAGTTGTATATGGTACAACCCAAAGGTTTTGTCGATCCTAAAAATGCCGACAAGGTATGCAAACTTCAGCGTTCCATTTATGGACTGAAGCAAGCATCCCGGAGTTGGAACCGACGCTTTGATAAGGTGATCAAAGACTTCGGGTTTATACAGTGTCATGGAGAGGCATGTATTTACAAGAAAGTGAGTGGGAGCTCTGTAGCATTCCTGATATTATATGTAGATGACATATTATTGATTGGGAATGATATAGAACTATTAAGAAGCGTAAAAAGTTATTTGAGTAAGTGTTTTTCAATGAAAGACCTTGGTGAAGCAGCGTACATTTTAGGCATCAAGATTTATAGAGACAGATCAAGACGCCTAATAGGGCTTTCGCAGAGTACATACCTGGACAAGATTCTAAAGAAGTTTAGAATGGATGAAAGTAAGAAAGGATTCTTACCGATGTTGCCGGGTAAGGTCTTGAGTAAGATCGAAGGTCCGGCTACGGCGGAAGAAAGAGAGAGGATGAACAAGATCCCCTATGCCTCGGCGATGAGGCTCTATCATGTATGCCATGTTGTGTACTAGACCGGATATAGCACATGTTGTTAGTTTGACTAGCGGATATCAAAGTGATCAAGGAATGGAACACTCGGACGACGGTCAAGAATATCCCGAAGTACTTGAAAAGGACTAAGGATATGTTTCTTTGTTATGGCGGTGAACAAGAGCTCGTTGTAACCAGTTACACCGATGCAAGTTGGAACACCGATCCCGATGACTCTAAGTCTCGGTCCGGGTACGTGTTTATATTGAATGGTGCTTGCACGATAGCTCGTGCGGCTCCAAGCGATGCACGGTGGCGAACTCTTCAACGGAATCGGAATACATAGCGGCTTCGGAGGCTTCATCGGAAGCGGTATGGATGAAGAGGTTCATTGTTGAGCTTGGTGTGGTTCCTAGTGCATTGGACCCACTAGTCATCTATTGTGACAACATGGGTGCCATCGCCAATGCACAAGAACCAAGGTCACACAAGAAGCTGAAGCATATCAAGCTGCGTTTTCATTCGATTCGCGAGTACATCGAAGATGGAGAAGTAAAGATTTGCAAAGTACACGCTGATCTGAATGTGGCAGATCCATTGACTAAAGCTCTCCCTAGGGAAAAGCATGACCAACACCAGAATGCCATGGGTGTTAGGTACCTTACAATGTAATCTAGATTATTGACTCTAGTGCAAGTGGGAGATCTGTTGGAGATATGCCCAAGAGGCAATAATAAAATGGTTATTATATATCTTTATGTTTATGATAAATGTTTACATACCATGCTATAATTGTATTAACCGAAACATTGATACATGTGTGTTATGTGAACAACAAGGAGTCCCTAGTAAGCCTCTTGTATAAGTAGCTTGTTGATTAATAGATGATCATCGTTTCATGATCATGAACATTGGATGTTATTAATAACAAGGTTATGTCATTGATGAATGATGTAATGGACACACCCAATTAAGCGTAGCATAAGATCACGTCATTAACTTCATTTGCTATAAGCTTTTGATACATAGTTACCTAGTCCTTCGACCATGAGATCATGTAAATCACTTATGTCGGAAGGGTACTTTGATTACATCAAACGTCACTGCGTAAATGGGTGGTTATAAAGGTGGGATTAAGTATTCAGAAAGTATGAGTTGAGGCATACGGATCAAGAGTGGGATATTGTCCATCCCGATGACGGATAGATATACTCTGGGCCCTCTCGGTGAAATGTCGTCTAATTAGCTTGCAAGCATATGAATGGTTCATAAGAGATGACATACCACGGTACGAGTAAAGAGTACTTGTCAGGAGACGAGGTTGAACGAGGTATAGAGATACCGATGATCAAACCTCGGACAAGTAAAATATCGCGTGACAAAAGGAATCAATATCGTATGTAAATGGTTCAATCGATCACTAATTCATCGTTGAATATGTGGGAGCCATTATGAATCTCCAGATCCCGCTATTGGTTATTGGTCAGAGAGAGGTCTCAACCATGTCTGCATAGTTCACGAACCGTAGGGTGACACACTTAAGGTTTGATGTCGTTTAAGTAGATATGGAATATGGAATGGAGTTCAAAGTTTTGTTCGGAGTCTCGGATGGGATCCAGGACATCACGAGGAGTTCCGGAATGGTCCGGAGAATAAGATTCATGTATAGGAAGTCATTTACCAAGTTTGAAAATGATCCGGTGCATTTATGGAAGGTTCTAAAAGGTTCTAGAAAAGTCCGGAAGAAATCACCATGGAAGGTGGAGTCCCAGGTGGACTCCACCTGGCATGGCCGGCCAACCTTGAGGGGGAGGAGTCCCAGCCTCCTAGGTGGACTCCACCCATGGTGGCCGGCCACCCCCCCCCCCCCCCCAAGGAAGGGGTGGGAGTCCCACCTTGAGTAGGAGTCCCACCTTGGGTAGGTTTCCCACCTTAGGCAAGTTTTGGGTTGGGGTCTTATTCGAAGACTTGTAGTCCAACTCTTGGGGGTTCCACCTATAAAAAGAGGGACAAGGGAGGGGGCCGGCCACCCCAAGCCACACCTTGGCCGCACCCCTTGAGGCCGGCGCCCCCCTCTCCCCAAACCCTAGCCGCCTCTCCTCCTACACCTCTCCCGCAGCGCATAGGCGAAGCCCTGCCGGAGATCTCCACCACCACCGTCACCACGTCATCGTGCTGTCGGGATTCCGAGGAGGATCTACTACTTCAGCTGCCCGCTGGAACAGGGAGAAGGACGTCGTCTTCATCAACACCGAACGTGTGACCGAGTACGGAGGTGCTGCCCGATTGTGGCACCGTCAAGATCTTCTACGCGCTTTTGAAAGCGGAAACACCCCTAGTTCGTGCTGCCCATGTTGCGAGTCTGGCCCCTTCGCCACCTGCCACGGCTCCGACAGTGTATCGCTTTGCTTCGCCACCCGTGGTGTTCAGTAGAGCACGACAACCACCCATCCCTCGGCAGCAGGTTGGCGTGGCGTGGCCCAGGACTCTTGGGGAGTTCCTCACAGCTGCGAAGTCACGATCAGATGCTCTCATGCAAACTCTGGCTGTCCAGCGTAGGCTTGTGGAGCTCAATTTCCAACCTCGCCGCGGCTCGAGGATTGCAGGGCAACCTGGTGGTCTGAATGCGGAGATGAAGGTTGTACGGAACCTGATGTGCAATCTTGGTCTTCTCCAAGGGGATGAGGTGCCGTCGGCGGCAGCCCTAGAAGCGTACCATAAGATGTACGAATTACCCCTAACGGACGACATGATTGAGGCGATCGCAGAGTTCTACGGGTGGTCGCTCTCGACGATCAGAGGCTGCTCCCCACCGATGCTGGGGATGACGGGTGGTCGCCTCATCGAGGCTTGACCACCACTGTTGGTCCACGGGTGTCCCTAGTCGTTCCAATGTTGTACAAACCTAAGGTGATGGTGGCCAATGTGCGAGGCATTAATGATCGCGCAAGGCGTTCGACTGTTAGGAGTGTAGTGTGTACTACGGGTGCGTCTATCGTGTGTCTCGAGGAGATGAAACTATCATTTGTAACCCATGCTATCATAATGGAAGCGCTTGGCGCGGATTTTGATGATTATTTCTGCTTGCCGGTGACTGATACTCGGGGGGAGGGGGATTCTTGTGGCCTGGGTTAGCCGAGTGGTGCAGCTCGATAGCGCCCATTATGGCGGTAACTATGTCACAACCAGGGTCTCCCCGGCGGGAGGTGGCACAGGGTGGTGGCTGAGTTGCGTCTAGGGTCCACAGGCTGAGGCTGACAAGGTCGCCTTTCTGGCTAAATTACGTGATGTCCGCGGAGGTCACCCCGGACAATGGGCCCTCGGTGGGGACTTCAACTTGATTTAACGTGATGAGGACAAGAACAACGGTAACCTCAACCGTCGGATGATGGGCAGATTAATGCGCTTCCTAAATGACTGCGAGCTCAAAGAGATCTACTTGCATGGACGACGCTGCACCTAGTCCAATGAGAGGGAGACTCCTACCCTCGTCTGGCTTGATCGGGTGTTCATCACTGTTGATTGGGAGGAGCTCCATTGTAGCTGCGAGTACTAGGGTGTTGCTCAATGGCGAGCCAGCCCCCCATCTGGCATCGGAGGGGTCTGAGACAGGGTGACAAGGTATCAACTTGTCAATGCCTACGGGTTATAGGATAGGGTTTTGTTAGAAGTAGAGGGCAAGTAGATCTCGAAGGTTTCAGCCGAAAAGTACTCGACGATTATGAAAACTAGGGTTTGTGAACAATGATTTCGATGATCTCCTCGTCCCTCGACTCCCCCTTTATATAAGAGGTGGAGCCGAGGGTTTCGTTTTGTACAAGTTGCAGAGTCCGGGACGGTTTCTAACTCATCCCGCCAGATTACAAACAACACTTCCTATTACAACTCTACTTTCCTTAATATATCTTGGGCTCTCGAACCTTCTTATTCTTCGGGTAATGGGCCTTCATTAAACCCTGGGTACTATCTTTGGCAGGCCCATTTGAGATGCCTATGTCAGTAGCCCCCGAGATTTTGCTTGAATCGTAGAGTCAGGGAAAATCTCC
>NC_061509.1:64726846-64872390 GCF_022539505.1 Lolium rigidum
ATTGGATTTGAACTAAATGGATTAAACCAAAAATTGAAAATACTGGGCCACGCGGGAAAACGAAATGGGCTAAACGAGGTAAACGGATCGGGCCGGCCCAACTAACGCTGACCACGCCGCGGGCCGCCCGACAAGCTGGGGCCCGGGCGTCGGCGTGTTATGCGCCTCGAAGCGGTACCTTTCAAGCTGGAACCGTGCGATTAGAAGGGAATCCGACGGTGGGGCTTCGTCGTCGTCGATGGTGGAGAGGAACGTGCTGCTCCGGCGAGGTAGGGGTCGGCGGCGTGACGGAGGTTCCCGCGGGGCTGGCGCGGAGGCTAGGCGACGTTGTCGATGACGAGACGTCGAATGGTACCGGCGGCAAGGCTTGAGATGGCGTCAATCGGCGGCGCTGGTCTGCGGGCTCCGGCGGGAACGATCTTGCGATTGGGTCGGCTCCGGCGAGGTGGGGTTCAATTGACTGGTGGAGGAGGCTCAGTGAAGAGAGGGAAGTGGATGGTGTGCGGATAGAAGGAGCCGATCGTCTCCATTTATAGTGTTGAGAGGTGGCCGCGGGGTGCTCGAGAGGGGTCGTCCATGGCGCCGGCGTTACGAGGCGCGAAGGGTCAAGCTACGACGCGCGGCGTGTAGGCGGCGCTAGGCGGAGCTATTGAGCGCGACGGCACATCAAATGGTGGACAGAGGCGTGCGGGCGGCGCTCGAGTGCTCTCGGTATGGCGCGGCCGAGTTTTGATGATGGCGACGGTGACACGGCGGCCGCGGGCTAGCGACGGCTGTCTAGCTTGCGGAGGGTGGTGAGGCGGTGCTCGACGCAGTTCTAGACTTGGCGAGGGGAGGACGAGGGCTGTCGGGGCGAGGACGTGTACTTGCGGCGCCCGAGGTCGTGTCGGGGCGCGGTCACCGCGTGCCTGGCACGTTTCTGGGCGTGCATGGGCGCGCTCGGTTCGGCCAATGCTTTGGCTTGGAGAGCTAGGGCTTGGTACTGGCTTCGTCCTTGTGTGCTAGGGGAGCTCTGTGACATGGTTAAAGTGAGAGGGGAAGGCCAGAGAGAGGAGTGGCAAGCATGGCCGGCATGGTGCACGGGATTGCTTAGTTTAGGTTTTCTCCACGCTTTAATCGACGGTGCAAGGACCTGGCTTGATGCGGGGGTTGCGGAGGGTGGTGATCATCACGAGTTGAAAGGGGTTTAGGCCAAAATCCTCTGGATAATAGCATGTAACATGAAACAAAGATGCTTGCTTGCCATGTGTTTGATGAAATGGCCGCATGAAAATTCTTTTCAAATTTCGAAATTCTTTTTGGTGCAATTCAATTATATAAATAAAGTGATGGAATGGTGGTGGTGGTGTCCATTTTGGTGGTGATTTGCAAGATTTCCAAAATGGGGTTATCTACACTTTGTTTCAAAGTCCTATTTTGTCAAATCTATACTTGGTCAACCTGGTCAACATTAGCACTAATGGTCAACATGAAAGTTGTTCACCATCACTTGGTCTTGGATGACATGGCATTGGTTGACTAAGTTTGGTTGAGGATACAGAAGATAAATGGGTGCAAAGTGCTGAAGAAAATAAAATGGGGTCATATGACCATTATCACATGTTATTGAGATTGAGATTTTCTTTGATTTAATTTTGGGTTTCTTTGATGCAAATGTGTTTATTTATCATATATGAACATTCTACAAGAAAGGGATCAAGCAATTGTGGCCTTGTTTGAAGATTTGCAAAATTGGGTTATGTGTATGTGAGTGAATTTTGGGAGTTTTCTCCCTATTTGATTTCTCTCCCTTTAATTTGACTTTGGTTGACTCTAATGGGGTTCTTATGAGTGTAGAAACATTTTAAGAGTATTGAAACTAAATCAAAGGGTCTTGTTCAAAGATTTGCAAATTTGGCCTTAATACACAAGAGATGAGGTGTCAAAATTTCATAAACTTGTACTAGGGTTGTTCTTGTCTTACTTGGACATGGGTTAGGGTCCATTTAGTGTTATAATAGGTTTAGAGATGGTTTCACACCATTTGGTCAAGGTTTAGAGACCTAGGTCAATGTTTGGTGAAATGCCTATGTGTCACATATGCTTTTATGCATATGTGGTATTTTATTTTTAATTTGACTTGGTTTGACCCAATTGGTTTTGTTGAATGTTGAAATGATATATGGAGGTGATCCAACCATTCACAACAAGTCCTAGGGTCAATTTTCTTAAATTCACAAATTTGCTATTTTAATCTAATATGCCTCTATGGCATTGTTTTGTTTCTCTTTTTATTTTCTTTAGTTTCATCTTGGAAATGATTTAAGAAGTACTATATAAGGTTAATGAAGCATTTCCAATCCTCTAAATAATGTGGAAAAATCTAGGGTAAAGATCTATAAATATAGCCATAGGCACATATGCCTCTTTCTTATTTAATTTCCTTTTATTCCATTTTAATTAGGATGGTGATAAGAGGGGTGAGTTTTAGGGTTTAAGTTTATTTCAAACTACTATAACAATCAATCATGGCAATAGCACAAGAATTAAACAAGATCACTATGTATCATACTTCATTTAATAAAAGTTTTTGTTGGTTCCAAAATTTGGAACTAGGGGAAATTCATTTGTTTTGTTTTGAAATTTTTGGGATGTTACAACATCTTTTTGAAGAAGATTAGTAAGAGGCTTTGAAATCTTGGAGAAATCTTTAATAAATCTCCTATAAAACCCAGCATGACCAAGAACACTACGAATACCTTTAACATCCCTCGGATAGGGCATCTTCTCAATTGCTTCAACTTTAGCTCTATCAACTTCAATACCTCTCTCGGAAATTTTATGTCCCAATACAATTCCTTCATTAACCATAAAGTGGCATTTCTCCCAATTAAGAACAAGGTTAGTTTCTTCACACCTCTGCAAAACTTTATCAAGGTTTCGCAAGCAACTATCAAAAGAATTCCCATAGACGGAAAAATCATCCATGAATACCTCTACAATACTCTCACAAAAACCATGAAAAATAGCAGACATGCATCTTTGAAAAGTAGCAGGAGCATTACATAAACCAAAAGGCATACGTCTATAAGCATAAGTTCCATAGGGACAAGTAAAGGTGGTTTTCTCTTGATCTTTAGCTTTAACAGCAATTTGTGAAAACCCAGAATAACCATCAAGAAAGCAAAAATGAGTATTTTTAGACAATCTTTCTAGCATTTGATCAATAAATGGTAAAGGGCAATGATATTTCTTAGTAACTTTATTAACTTTTCGAAAATCAATGCACATTCTATACCTACAACTACTCTTTGAGGGATGAGCTCATCATTATCATTAGGCACAACAGTCATTCCTCCTTTCTTGGGAACGCAATGCACAGGACTAACCCATCTACTATCAGCAATAGGATATATAATACCGGCTTCAAGAAGTCTTAATACCTCATTCCTTACCACTTCCTTCATCTTCGGAATTAGACGACGCTGATGTTCAACAACAGGCTTTGCATCATCTTCCATATTAATAGCATGTTGGCAAATAGAAGGAGAAATCCCTTTCAAATCATCAAGAGTGTAGCCAATAGCTCCTCGGTGCTTCTTCAATATTTCCAATAACCTTTCTTCCTCAATCTCTGAAAGCTTAGAACTAATAATAACATGATATATTTTCTTATCATCAATATGAGCATATTTAAGATTATCAGGCAAAGGCTTTAAATCAAAAACAGGATCTTCCTTTGGTGGCGGTGTTGTACCCAAATCTTCCACCGGTAAATCGTGCTTGAGAATAGGTTGGCGAAGAAAAATTTCCTCAAGCTCATCTCTTTCTTTCCTAAAAACTTCACTCTCGCTATCCTCCAAATGTTGCTGCAAAGGATTATTAGGAACAAGAACAATAGATGCACACCTGTTCCATTTTAAAATCATCACTAGGCAAATCAGCTTTATAAGGAGTTTTAGTAAATTTAGAGAAGTTAAACTCATAAGATTCACCGAGCAAATTTAGTCAAAATTTTCTCTTTCTTGCAATCTATAATAGCTCCACAAGTATTTAGAAAAGGTCTACCAAAAATAATAGGACAATAATCACTAGCGACGAGAACCAAGTACCAAAAAGTCAGCAGGATATTTAATCTTACCGCATAAAACTTCCACATCTCGAACAATACCAATTGGAGAAATAGTTTCTCTATTAGCCAGCTGAATAACCACATCAATATCTTCAAGCTCACAAGAATCAATTTCGTGCATAATCTCCGTGTAAAGCTCATAAGGAATAGCACTAACACTTGCACCAATATCACATAATCCATAATAGCAATGATCACCAATTCTAATAGATAGCATAGGAACACTAGCTTGTTTGGGTTTATTAGGATGTGAAACAATATTAGAAGCATCTTCACAGAAAATAATATGACCATCCTCCACATTTTCAGTCACAAGATCTTTAACTATTGCAACAACGAGGTTCAACTTTTATTTGTTCTTCGGGTTCTACGGGTTTCTTTTCACTTTTATGAACCGCACTATTTATAACGAGTACTCCTTCATTTTAGCAGGGAAAGGAGTTTTTTCAATATAAGCTTCGGGAATAACATGATCGACGGTTTCAACTACAACGCATTTATTAATAGATGAATCAATTTTATCTTTATATGGTTCATGATACTTATCAAAATTCTTCTTTGGCAATTCATAATGAGAGGCAAAAGCTTTATAAAGATTTACAGACAACTTGAGAATCAAGACCATATGTAGCACTCATATTACGAAATTTATCGGTATCCATAAAAGCTTCAATGCATTTATAATCATAAATTATACTCGATTCTCTGTCCTTGTCGTTCTCCCAACCTTCGGTATTCTCTTGGATCCGATCAAGAAGGTCCCTTTTAAACTCTTCTTTGTTGCGTGTAAATGATCCGAGAACAAGAAGTATCCGAGCAAGGTCTTGTCTTGAAAAGAAAGTCTTGCATAGAAATTATCAATAATAACATTACCAGGAAGCTCATGAATGGGGCATTTGAGCATTAAAGACTTCAATCTCCCCCAAGCTTGGGAAATACTCTCTCCATCATGAGGCCAAAAATTATATATGCGATTCCGATCCTTGTGAATTTCACTTGGAGGATAGAACTTAGAATAAAACCGGGGCACAATATCATTCCATTCAAGAGAATCCCCATTATCTAGTAATTTATACCAATGCGTCGCTTTACCAGACAGCGATAAAGAGAATAGTTTCTTCCTCACTTCATCCATAGCAATACCTGCACACTTGAATAACCCGCATAATTCATGCAAAAATAGTAAATGATCACCGGGATGGACAGTTCCATCCCCTTCATAGCGGTTATCCATAACACGTTCAATAATTTTCATAGGTATTTTATATGGTATCACTTCCTCACCTGGCGCCTCATCCACTACCGTTACAGTAGTAGTAGATTTCCCAAATAAAAATTGAAGAGAAGATCTCTCCATAATGACTTATAGCGACGGGCGAGAAATAAAATCAGCACAAACGAGTAAAGGTTTTCCTTACCAATTCCACTTACCAATAGCGCTTCACTCCCCGGCAACGGCGCCGGAAAATAGTCTTGATGACCCACAAGTATAGGGGGTGTATCGTAGTATTTTCGATAAGTAAGAATGTCGATCCCAACGAGGAGCAGAAGGTGTTGACAAGCAGTTTCGATGAAGGATTCACTGTAAATGCTCACAGACAAGTATTCAGGGGCGTTTGATGTAACAGTTGAATAAAGTATGAGTAAGTAAAGTGCGAGAGTAACAATTGCAGCGAGTGGCCCAATCCTTTTTAGCACAAAGGACAAGCCGGTTTATTTACTTATAATGACCAAACGTTCTTGAGGACACACGGGATTTTAGTCTAGTGCTTTCGCTACATACGGCTAAATAATCTTCATTGTTATGATAAGTGTTGTGTGGGTGAACCTATGCTAATGTACCGCCCTTCCTAGGACTAATACATACTTGGATTATACCCCTTGCAAGCATCCGCAACTACAAGAAAGTAATTAAGAATAAATCTAACCACAGCCTTAAACTCTGAGATCCTGCTATCCCTCCTGCATCGATATACCAACGGGGGTTTAGGTTTCTGTCACTCCGGCAACCCCGCAATTGGCAAACGAGTACAAGATGCATTCCCCTAGGCCCATAAATGGTGAAGTGTCATGTAGTCGACGTTCACATGACACCACTAGAAGAATAACACCACAACTTAAATATCATACCATTGAATATTACTCAACCATAGTTCACTACTAACATTTAGACTTCACCCATGTCCTCAAGAACTAAACGAACTACTCACAAGACATCATATGGAACATGATCAGAGGTGATATGATGATGAATAACAATCTGAACATAAACTTGGTTTAATGGTTTCACTCAATAGCATCAACAACAAGTAGAGATCGATACCGGGAGAGTTTCCCCTATCAAATAATCAAGATCAAACCCAAATTGCTACGGCGATGACGGTGTCCAGCGGTGGAGACGGCGGTGATGATGGTGGAGATGATGATGATGATGGTGATGGAGATGATGTCCAGCTCGATGACGGTGACGATGGCGTCGATTTCCCCCTCCCGGAGGGAATTTCCCCGGCGGATTCCTGCCCGCCGGAGAGCTCTTTTCTCTCTGGTGTTCTCCGCCCCGCAGAGGCGGCTGTAACTCTTCTCGAGGTACCCTCTGTGGCTTAGGTTTTCGGGACGAAGGATTTCGCGAAGAAAAGGAGGCGAAAGGGGCTGTGGTCCCCCCACACCACATGGCGGCGCGGCCAGGCCATGGGCCGCGTCGCCCTAGGGTGTGGGCCCACCCTGGGTCCTCCTGGCTCCTCCTTCTGGCTTCCTTCGTCATCTTGAAAAATAGGATTTTTTGGTATAATTTCCTTCCACGGTTGATCTTCCGAAATATTGCGTTCTGACGGTGCTTTTTCCCGCAGAATCCTAGCTCCGGTGCTTGATCCTCCAATAATGATGAAACATGCAAAATAGATGAAATAACATAAGTATTGTGTCCCAATATAAAATATATCAATGAATAACAGCAAATTATGATATAAAATAGTGATGCAAATTGGACGTATCAGCGAGCTAACCGCTGCCTCTGTATATAGTCAGCTTTTTTGTCGCCAGACAATTTAGCGTACCAACTTTTAGCACTTTGATTTTTTTGACCTCGTTGTGTGTTTGATAGGCCAGTACCCGAGTCACAGCCATCATATTGGAAGGTAGATGTTGACGATTGATGAAGAGAAGCATTACTGCAGCCCAGAACAGCTTCAAGACATGTGAACATCAAACATTGTTAGAAGATTTTGAAGATCACGTAAAAAAATGCAAAAAATGGCATGACAGATTATATTACCAGGTATATGGTTTGGTGAACCGTCTGCATAGAATTGTGATGGTTCCGGTTCCGGGCATGGAGATGCATAGGTATGCTGAACAAGTGGAGCCATGTCTACAAAATTCATTGTAGATGACAATTCAGTATTGGCATTCAAAAAATATGCCACATATATGCGCGAGTAAAGAACACATGACCTGGTGTTTTGTATTGCAGCTGGCTGACTCCGGATTGTGGAGGATCTGGTGTATGACATACTGTGTTATCGTTTATGTTTGCATCCGTTGAAGGAACCTGTTTTTTAAGTTCTCGTGCTTGGCGCCGGCGTTTTGCAATTTCATCTTTATTTTTTGCATAATACTCTCGGTTTCTCTGCCTTTTGGCCTCTTTAGGATCTGCAGTCATGGCACAATTTACTATATGTCGAAATAATAATAAGCGAGTTGAAAGCATCAGTCATTGTTAATCACCTTGATTCTGGCCGTTGGTGATGTCTTGAAAAGGGGTGCGCTTTGACGCTGACATGTTTAGTGTTGGCTTACACTTTTAGTAAACGTAATTGATATTATAGAATACCTCGTCCCTGTAAATTTAGAAGACCCATAAAATATTGTACATGTTATATTTGTGCAATATTGGTTGCAATGTTTCGGTGGAAAAATAATTGCTGAATATGATTCTGGACAGAGAATCAGTAACTTAGTTTTGATAGTTGGTGTATGAAGCAGGCTTTGATTGGTGATATATTCAGTAAACATGTGAGATCATGGAAGACTGTCAAGAACTGTAGAATTGCTCACAGAAAGAAGAATATCGGAAAAAATGACAGTAGAAAGTAGAAACTATGGTACCAGAATGGCCTAAATAGTAAGGACCATTCTTATTATGAATATTACAGATGCATAAC
This sequence comes from Lolium rigidum, assembly GCF_022539505.1. Taxonomy (NCBI): domain Eukaryota; kingdom Viridiplantae; phylum Streptophyta; class Magnoliopsida; order Poales; family Poaceae; genus Lolium; species Lolium rigidum. The sequence goes on from NC_061509.1 coordinate 64,735,118, forward strand.
ACTATCTAGGAGGCTACAGATATGGTAAAACATATATATAATCCAGACAACATGGTATTCCCATATTCAAATAGGTATCATGAGTTACTTTATTCAAATATTTGGTTGCAGGAGTTCGCTTAGTAAAAAGTAACTTCTATTGTAGTATAGCAACGGAGAAAATTTGCACCTTATTTACTTCAGTCTACTTTAAGACTTGGGTGAGATAGCACTTGTGAGGGGGAAATCCATCAAGCATTAACCTGAAAGGTTACTGCAAGTGCGACAATATATTCATTCTCAAGATGATGAAACAACTTGGCTGTGAAAAGAGGGTGGAGATAGTTTTGGTGCTATATAATCAAGCCAGTTCTTCCAGGGCCGTAAGCACGATGGTCTCAGGCTGGAAGTGATATATCCCTGACCTTAGATCATTTGTCCTCAACTCCGGTTCAGTAAGTAGCTGAAAAAATACTGCCTAATGTTGGGTTGTCCCAGACTTAAATTGCAATGAAATAGACCGTGCGGGCATATTTCCATTTAAATTGCAATGAAATTGACCCAAACTTTCAAGGAAAATGAAAAAAAGGAACTCAAACTCAAACCGGCGGGCGTCGGGCGACGGGGCGGCGAGCGACGCGCGACTGGGCGGGGGGCGGCGGGCGGCGGGGCGGCGGGCGACGGGCGGCGGGCGACGCGCGGCCGGGCGGCGCGGCGACGCGCGACCGGGCGGGGCGTCGGGCGACGGGCGTCGGGCGGCGGGCGACGGGGCGGCGTGCGACGCGCGACGTTGTCCAGGGATTAGGGTCGGATGATTAGTTTAGGGCCGGGTGATTAGCGTTCGGGAGTTGTCAGCCTAGGCTGTTTTAGCACTAATTGTTGTGATGATTTGGAATGTTAGATGTCCATCTGATGGTCGTGTTTGGTTGGTTCTGCCCCCTCTGTGCTTTTTTTTATTGGTATAGATCTGGGGATTGCAATTACTGCTCAGTATGTATTAGATGAAAATTGAATTTCCGATAATGGACGCCGGCATATGCTCCTGATTATTAAAATAACCTTTAAACATATTTCAAAAAATTGAAAATTTCAGGAAACAATGTCTCGTATCTATCGGTCTATGTGCTCGCAAAGTTGTTTCACAAAAACTCGACATTTTTTTTCTATCATGAGTAAAAAAATAAAAAATATGTTCACGTGAGAGCTTTTTTTAGCACCAAAATTAAAATGTCGATTTTTCACGAAACTTATGCGCATGTAGAATGTTAACATATATGCGTGAATTTTTTGTTCAGAATTTTTAGATATTTTATAATGATTTTTGCGACCAACCCAGGCACTAGCACCATTGGCATTTTTCTAGAAGAAAACTCGTGAGCACCCGCCGAACCCAAGGTTCGAACCCAGGTGAGCAGCGTGTGCTCCCACACCGACGGTCTGTTCTCATTTAAAATGATTTTTTCAGATAGCATGAGCATATACACCCTAGAACAAAATTGGATTTCGATAATAAACCAACTTACTAAATAAAATGCTTCCATTTGGCCAATGACAGCTTGGATGTAACAATACCATCTGACAAGGTATTAAACCGATCTATAGAATGTAGACGAATTGGTTATGACTCCACTCAGCACATGCTACTTTAAGAAGTCGGAACACAATTACAAATGGACTGAGCATGCAACTACTGGACACAAGCTGCCTGAATTAGCTCAATGCAAAACAAAACCTACTAATATATACTCTTAAGGAAGGAGTATCACGATACGAAATACTCTGGTAGACATGACAATCCAACTGATTCATACACTTCAGTTTGCAACGCTTCGTCTCTCTCTGCACAGACATCAATAGTAATTAAGCTGCACTTTAAGTTGACCATGGTCGGCACAACAGATTGTCTTTTCATGCTGAGCACGGAAGAAGGTTAGATCACCTCGGAAAGGTATGGTATAGCCCTCACCATCCTCATTACGATTGATTAGAACACGCAGGTTCAACTTGATTATCAAAAGCGGCTCCAAGGAAATTGGAACAGCTGCCCAGGTTCGTGACAGTGGAAGTTTGCCATCAACAACCTCTGCCTTGTCCTCTTCCCTACTAGAAAAGAGCACGACTCTCTCTTTATTGTAGAATTCGTGGTGCGCTGAGATTTCGCCATCAACATAGCAGGTACTGCCGCTTGCAGATACGAGATCAAGGGTTACTTGCACATTCACCTGTATAGCGGTGTGCATCGGAATAAAAGTCAAAACCATTAGACGTCCACGTGCAGTTGACAGGGTTTGTGTGATGACACGGTTGCAGTCATGGGCGTCCACCGAGAACATGAACATTCCAACGTCCTCTAACTCTCCAGAGTCCTTATCCTCTGGGATATTTATTTCCATGTAGAAGTCATCCTCAAGGGCCACACCATCTGCGTGGAGTATCAGATTACCCTGCTCACGTATCGCCAAGGCAATTAAGCAGTTCAAAAGAAGGTACCAGAAACAAAACAAAACTAAAAGATACTAACATGTGAATGGATACCTGTGAATCCAGGTTGCGTTTAAATTCTCCTCTTTTGGGGGAGCAGTAGTATAACGAACGGTGATTAGAGTCAGAGGCACATAAATCCCCCACGAAGTAGGAGCGTGGAGAGACAGCCAACAGTTCCACAAGGTACCGAGAAGCGGTGTAAGATAGCTGTATGTTCATGTTGTCTCCAGAATAGGAAATTCTTTGATTCCGTAGGCGGTCTGTAGCTTCATCCCTCAGGTCCAGAGAATAGTCGATGTCACCGAGACCACTGCCGATGCTTGCGGCTTCGGCATCCCAGTCGATGCCACTGCTGCCACTGTCGTCGTCATCGTCGTCATCTTGCTGGTTGTAGTCTTGGTCTTCATCAAGAGCAGAAGATTCTTGCTGAGCCGTTCCCGTTCCCTTGACGGCAGCAGGGACGGTTTCTTTTCCCCTTGCCGTTTCTATATGAAAAATAAGTCGTCCGACAATATCTCGAGTGCAGTAATACATAATTCTAGCGGGCTCAGTGATGCAGGCCTGTTTTCAGGAGAGGATGGATTGGGTAATTTAATTGAAAGGAGAAATAGTCCTAATAACAGCATTGCTTCGATAGATTATATCGATCTGGTGGAAATTATTTGGACTAGCTAGTTGAATCAAAATAGGCCGGTAATCATACCTTGAGATCCCACAAGATGGCCCTAAAATAAGCTCTTCCGAGCGGCCAGCCGGCTGCATCTCTCGACGCCATACCTCTCAACTCACGCGGTCAGGCCCTTCGCCCAGGTCGGCGGCAGCCCTTTGCAGGTAATGAAACCCTAGATCGACTAGGAGGTGCTGCCGTTCCTGATCGACCATATATACGGGAGATGCACAATCCTAGTTTCCCCACTGATATTAGTCAGCCCAGGTCCATGTCGGCCTTTTCGTAGCCCACAGGCCGATCGAAATAATCACAACAATCCTTTTCGTAGGTCCATGACGTATGCCAGATAGGCTGCGGGCCGTATCTTTCCGATTACCTGCGCTCTGAATTGCGGACACGTTTCTTTCGCTGGGCCTGGGTTGCACGAGTCGCGAGAAAAAAAAAACCGTTATTAGCTGGCCTGGGCTACTAGGGTTTGGCTACTTCTTGATTGATCTGATCAACTTTCTCTACGGGCGAGTGATCCACTTCGGGCTGCCAGACTTTGTGGCTTCCTCGGTCCTCGGACTTTTTTTAAGCATAGGCCAAACGGTTCGGGAGTGGTGTTTTGGAACATGGGTGTATGCTCCCTATATTTTGAAATGCATCTTATGTATATTTTAAATTTTAAAAAAATTGAAACAAAAAATTTGTACGTACATCTTCACGTGCTACACGCTCACAAAGTCGTTTCATAAAAAATCGACTTATCATGTGACGTGTGTAAAAAAGACAAAATTCAGTGCTAAAAACAATGCTTTTCACAAGATAAATTTCTCCTTTTTACATAGACCATAAAAAATATTGGTTTTTCGTGAAACTTAGCAAATGCACATACATTATGGAGATGTACGTGCAGAATTTTTTATCTAAATTTTTTGACATTTCGAAATATGTTTTTTTGGTAGAGGGAACATACGCACCCGGGAGCCGAATTGAATTTCCGAAACGGTTCAGCTTTATAAATAAAGCCAACAACGTCGAACAACATAGTTTTCGAAAACTCTAGAAAAAGGCCGATCTTTGCGAAGGGAAGACAACTCGCTTCGCGCGTGACAAGTGGCGCGATGTGGTGCCAGAAAATCCCTGGGAAGTGGTCTCCCTGCTCGCCATGTGTCGCAAGGGGAAGCAAGATGGGGATGGAGGAGGAGAGAGAAGACAGGTTGTGTCAGTTTTTCCCTTTTTCTTCTAGATTCGTTTTTGTAAAATGAAATATCTTGAGAACTGTAAGTTCAAATTGCGAACCGTTTTCACTTTTGAGATCCTCGCGTCGAGATCTTCAAACCTACATTCCATGTTGATAGGTTTGGAGATACTTTTTTCGTACTTCCAATAATATTATGATGGTATATGTGGTGTGTACCTAACTGTACTCGTATTTTAACTGATAAGTACTTATATTTTTACTGTATTTGGTGCAATTTTTCCCTTTACTCGCTAACTGTACTCGCCGTGTGCGGGACTGTACCTGTACTTACGCGCGACTGTACCTGCTCGTGTGCGCCACTGTACTTTTGTACATGTACTTGCTCGTGTTCACGACTGTACCTGCTCGTATGCGCGTTTGTACCTGCTCGTGTGCGTGACTGTACTTGTACTCGCTCGTACGTTCAAGTGTACTCGTGTGTTGTGCGTGACTGTACCTACTCGTGTGCGCCACTGTACCTGCTCCTGTGTGCGACTGTACTTCTGTACATGTACCCGATCGTGTGCACGACTGTACTGCTCGTGTGCGCGACTGTACCTGCTCATGTACGCGAGTGTACATGCTCATGTACGCGAGTGTACCTGCTCATGTACGTGACTGTACCTGCTCGTGTGCGCGACTGTAGTTGCTCGTGTGGGCGATTGTACTTCTGTACATGTACTTGCTCGTGTGCGTGAGTGTACATGTTCGTGTGTACAACTGTATCTGCTCTTGTGCTTGATTGTACTTATGCTTGTCCGTGTGTACAATTGTGCTCATGTGTATACGTAGTTGTACTCGTGTTTAATACACATATGTATTCGTGTGTTGATAGCTGATCAGAGAGCTAGCTAGAAATGGGTGTGGTCGCGCGGGGGACGAGTGCATGCAAAAGAGTACGCACGTACGCGCGTGTCGCTTGATCGGACGAGTACTGGACGCGCAGACGGGTACGGACGCGGACGAGTACAAGACGCGCGCGCGGAGCGTTGCCACGTGTCATCGATTCGCTGGTTCAACTTCCCTTCGTAAAGGTCGGTCTTTTTTAGTGGTACCCTATAGTTTTACAACGGGTTCGGAACCCACCAACACCAACATCCAACTGGTAGAATAAACACTAAGCTCGTCCAAGGCCCGTAGCCGCTACAAGACTGAAACGCTAGACCCACACACACCGGAACCGAACGAACGGGACGAAATCAGCCGTCGTCTGTCATCCTCGTCCGGAGCCTGCGCACCTCCACCATCGCCTCGTCCAGGAGCCTCCTATCCTTCGGTCTGACCAGAACCCTCCATCTCTGCATGTAGAGAGACATGTGTACCATAGCATCAGCCGGGTTATTGATCATTTTCCCTTCCATAGCAAGTTTATTTCTGATATTCCAAAGCGCCCGGCTTTGTGTCGCAAAGGTAAACCACACTAGCCTACACAGCGCTCCCGATACCCCATGGACAAGACCCAGGAATTGTCCAGCCCCTGCCGGATTCCAATCACAGCCAAGGAGTTCCCTAACCCCCGCCCACATAAACCTGCTAGGTGACAGACGAAGAATATGTGGTTACAGTCCTCTGCCTCCCCACAGAGCGCACACCTCCCATCTGAAGGGCCACGCCGCTTGACCAGCTAATCCCCTGAAGGCAGTCTACCCCTGAGGAGCTGCCATAAGAAAATCTTGATCTTGGGCGGAACCCTAGTTTTCCAGACATCCTTGAAGTGGGTCATCGCCGCCCCCAAGGACAACCTACAATACAAGGAGTTCACCGAGAATTCCCCGGACGCCTCCAGGCCCCATGACACCTTATCTCTCCCCTGGCTAAACAGGTGTAGGTCAAAAACTCTACACATGTTCTCCCATTCCACCGTCTCCGCCAAACCGAATGCCCTTCTGAACCTAATATTCCACCCCTCGGCAACTCTGACCGCCACTACCGTAGAAAACGGATTATCGCAGCAATCGAAAAGCAGTGGGAAGCTCACCCTGAGCGGCCCAGCCCCAGTCCACCAGTCCAGCTAGAAGTAGGTTCTATTTCCGTCTGTGGACCTGATGTTTTGCCCCAAGCTTGAAGTACCACTTCAGTTTCTGAATGGAGTTCCAGAACACCTAACACCTATAGAGATTTCGCTCGATGAGACATTATGTAAGTTTGGGTCATGTTGATATATTATAATATACTTTTATTCGATACGGTAATAGATAGATGATATAATTTGATATCAGTTTAATTGTGCTACACATAATAGGTGTTTCAGACTACTAAGTCTGAGGACCGAAGTGGTGGTGACCGGAGTCGCCAAGGAGGAACAACTCAGGGTAGCGGAGAGCCTTAACTGCTCTCTGGGGACGCTCCCCATGAAATACCTAGGGCTTCCAGTCTCGGATAAGGCCCTCTCGGTGGCAGACTAGCACTTCCTGACTGAGAAGGTGGGTTATCGGGTTGATCCATGGCAGGGTCTCTTTCTAGCTTCTGCGGGTAGACTAGAATTGACCAACTCATGCCTCTCGAGTTTACCGATGTTTGCGATGAGCCTGTACCTCCTACATGACTCGACGCATGTGCCAGACCCAAACTTACCCAAACACTCTGTAGGTGTTAGGTGTTTTGTCGGCACTTGCCGGAGTTTGGGCGGTTGCCCAACAGAGGAGGCGGAGCTCTGGATCCTGGCCACCGGGTTCACGGCGCTTTTAGGGTTCTTGCTCTCTGTGTTCTTGCTTCTCTTGTTGAAGCACCGTTTCGCAATCAGCAACGGCATCTTCAACAGTAAATTTGTGGCTCCTGATACATTGCAAACGTATCTATAATTTTTGATGCTCCATGCTTGTTTTACACCAATTTCTATATGATTTATTTACACTTAGTTGCACTTTTATACATTTTCTGGAACTAACATATTGACAAGATGCCACAGTGCCAGTTCCCTCTTTTCTGCTGTTTTGTATTTTAGAAAAGTTGTACAGGAAATATTCTTGGAATTGAACGAAACAAAAGCCGAAGTTACTATTTTACTGTAACGAAGACGGAGTCCGGAGGGGAGACAAAGAAGTACCAGGAGGCGGCCACATGGGCCCTAGGCGCGGCCCTGGCCGCGCCTAGGGGTGGTGTGGGCCCCTCAGGCACCCACCAACCTCGCCCTTCCACCTATTTATTCACCTGTTCGGCAAAAACCTAAATACCTGAGCCTCCATCCACGAAAAGTCCCGTCGCGGCCGCCATCGTCGACCCTAGCCCGGGAGGGTTCTGAAGCTCTGATACGTCTCAAACGTATCTATAATTTTTGATGCTCCATGCTTGTTTTACACCAATTCATATATGTTTTGCTTACACTTCGTTGCACTTTTACATGATTTCTGACACTGTCAACACCCGGATTTTTAAGTCCAGATGCCTATTATGCCGTACATCGCAATCCCAGGAATAATGTTTTTGCGAGACATAATAGTAAGTAGCATAGAGTCATCATTTATTACAACACATATTGTCTTACAACCATAGATCACATGATCCAAATATTACACGAATATATTGTTCAACATCACAAATAGTAGCGGAAGCGAAGTAGTAGTGGACTATCTATTCCACGAGCAACGCTTGACGTTAGAAGACGATCCTAGTTATCGTAGACGTCCTGTTGTCCGTCATCCCGATACTCGGTGCTCTCCTTCATAGTCTGGCATTTGAATAGCCAGGGCAAAGCCATGAGTACTTTTAAAGTACTCGCAATCTAACTCTAAGATAAATACTCAATAAGTGTAAGGGAATACTAAGCTCTAGGTTTATTTGCATAAAGCCAAGTTTTAGTTTCAGAAATCTTTGGTAAAACCTATATCAAGTGCTAGACTAACTCAAGTGGGAACATTAGTGTCATTCCCACAACTCATTATGGTTCACCATAATGTCACCTTTCAAAATCCACCATTCATTTCTAGAATCAAAACATTTTAATGATAACGGAGATAGTATGGCCTTTCCAATCGTCCGTAACCGTGGACACGGCTATTCGAATAGGTTTAACACTATGCAGAGGTTGTACTCTTGTGCCACAACTTTTGATTTCATCCGTCGAGGATAACCCCGAATCATCGTAACACAGTACGCGGATCATCAATCGAAACCTTTCACTTATATATGCTAGTATGAGCTCCTCTCCCCCATGAGCTTGGCCTCCCGGTGGAAACCGCGATCAACCCGGAACCGCACGGGGCTTGGGCCGTACATTCACCTCATTTCAACATCAATCCACAAGTAACGGAGGCAGCCGCAGCGTAACCCCTATGATGTTTGTTAAGAGGGAACCCATACTAAAATACACAAGTTTCTAGTTAAGCCCTACCCATAATCAGGTATTGTGGGGGTACTTGTATAATTGGAAGGGTATCGCATTCAAACTCAATCATCTATTTTATCAAAAATCACCATCTTCTCTTGTTCAAATCCACCTCCACTTTACTTTCTTTCAAAGTCATTTCACTTCACCATGTTCCCATCTAGAGTAGTCCATTTTAATTGATTAGCACTAGCAACTATATGAGGGTGCTATCTAGCTTTGAGTGGTGCTAATCTATTCCAAGTATTTTTCTACTCTAGACCAAGTGAATCATAACTCAAAAAGGTACTTTGAAATAAATAAGCAAAAGTAAAAATAAGTAAAAACATGGGATAGGTAATACATAAAAGTAAAGTGTGATGGTGCCTTTGCTCTTGTAGAGCTAAGCACTTGTGTTTAGCAAGGGTTAGCTTGCCTTGAGCTGGGTAGTTATCGAAGTTCTCTTCTTCTTCCTGAGAGTAGCCCTCCTCCTCTTGGTATTCCTCGTTACTAGCGTCTATATATGATTACGAGGTATAAATACTAAACCAAGCTCACATACTAAACTAGAGGCACTCAAAATAGTTTACACACTAGTCCTATCATCACTCAAACATGGCATGGTGGATTATTTGATTTGTCTTTATTTGAAAGAGAAATAATTTCCTCTCATTATTCCTATTTCTTAAATTTGGTATGTAGGTCTTTAAAAGAATTCATTTCTTTTCATTACCTCTTATTAAGATTTAATCTCTTCATATAATAATAAGGTATGAAATATAGGTTGACCCAAAGTCAACATTTCATATCTATTATATGTGAGTTCAATTTAATTGAAGTGCTACACATCACATAGTTTTAAAACTTAACATTTGAATGAATTAAAATCTCTAGGTAATAATTCTCAAGGGTTCATTAGCCTAAGTCATTCCCCCTGGTTATTAGTACTTAGGATCAAAATTTAAATGAGAGGTGACTCTCATATTAGGGTTGAGTTTGAATTCTACTTTAAAATGCTCTAGAAATGACTACATAGCCATTTTATTTGAACTAGTCCATGATCATACAAACAACAGGGCTATGTTATTGCATAATCAATTAGAGGACATCATTTGTGATTTATTAGAATTGGAATTACTTCAAAATCTATTACGGTTGAATTTTAAATAAAGTTTGAATGTTCAAAAGTCCCTGTCTTGTCTTTTTTGTCAAATTAAATCTACAAAGAAAATGGAGATGGGGCCAGTGGCATTGGATAGATAAATTCATGGGCTTTCCAACGGTATAAAGTTTGCTAAATTTGGTTTGGCAGAATTCAAACTATTCAAAATTTACTAAACCTTCAGCAGAGCAAATTTGAATAAGATTAAACCAAGTTTGAATTCTTGGGCTTAGGCGGGAAGCGTTACTGGGCCGAAACGGTTTAAAAACCCACTTCGCAGCCCAACACGCATCTGGTGCGCTCGGGCCGCGCTGACAGGGTGGGGGCCACCTGTCGGCGCCTCTTTAAACGCCGAAGCGGTACGCGAGATCTAAACCGTAGGATTAGACTAGGATCCGACGGCGTGTGAACGTCGTCTTCTCCGACGAGCAGCGGGCTCCCTGGCGGCGATCCTAGGGGGTCGGAGGGCGTACCAGGCCGGTGCAGGGGTCGGGCAGTATGCGCGGAGAAGTGGAAGTAGATGTGGAAGAGCTTGGGAGCAGCGGCGGCGCTCGGGGAAGCGCCAATCGAAGCGAAGCTTCCGCGGGCTCCGGCGGACCTCGGCTCCCGATTGCTTCGCTCCAGCCGAGGTGGTGCTAAATTGAGGTGGGGAGCTTGTTCAGAGAAGGGAGGGGAGCAAGTTGTGTGAAGAAATGGAGCTCAGAGCTCCCCTATTTATAGCGGATGGAGGATGCCGCGGGGTGCTGCGAAGGGGCGTCCATGGCGCGGCGTCTACGGTGGTCAAAAGGGCAAGGCGAGGACGGCAGCGTGTAGGCGTTGTCCTGGCGATGCTCAACGGCTAGCTGGCGCAGAGAAAGTGCGACGGGATTGCTCGAGCTTTTGCAAAGTCTGTCACTGGGCGCGCGGCATCATTTGGTCGAGGACGACGGCGACGGTGCAGGGCAGGCACGGGCGCTCGTCTAGCGTGTAGAGGGCAGGGAGTAGCTGCTCAACGCCGCGGTAGGGATGCAGGACGAGGACGGTGGCGATCAAGTGGGCGACGTCCTGGCGCTGCCAGTGCGCGGTCACCGCGTGCACGGGCGCGTGCTGGCAAGGTTCTGGACGCGGGCGTTCCGGCCAAAGTAGAGCCGTGGCGTTGCAGGGGCTTGTACCATTCGTGTCCTTGTGCTGTGTAGATGCTCTAGGACAAGGGCAAGAGTTGAGATGAGGGCTGGAGGTGGAGATGCCAAAGGTGGCCGGCATGGCCACGGTGTGCATTAGACTAGGTTTTCTTTCCCTCTCCTCTCACTTTAATCGATCAAGCACGGTAATGGGGTGAAGCAGGGGTTATAAGAGGGTGCAATGATCAAGAATTAAAGGGGTTTAGGGAAGAAACCAGTGTGTAATAGTGTGTGTCTCAATTTGGAAATGATGCCTGCCACCTGTTCGACATAATGGCCGCATGAACTTTTCTTTTGAATTTTGAAATTCTTTTTGGTGAATCTCATTTATATAATAAATGTGAAGTATTGGTGGTGGTGGCACTCAATTTGGAGTTGTTTTGCAAAATGTCAAAAGTGACATAATCTTCTCTTTATTTCAGCATCCCCTCTTGTCACTTTTATTCTGGTCAACCTAGTCAACTCTAGCCATGGTGGTCAACATCAAAGTTGCTCACCTTGACATGGTCTTGGATGACATGGCTTTGGCTGACCAAGTTTAGTTCAAGAATTGAGAAAACCAGGGGGGTAAAGAGGTGAAGAAAATATTTTTGGGTCAAGTGACCATTATCATATGTATGTAGGATTTTTGATTTCTTGTTATTTGATTCTTGGTTCAAGGGTGCAATTGTGTTAGTTTATCACATTGAAGTATTTTAGAAGCAAGGGAGCAAGCAATCTTGGCCTTGGTTGAGGATTTGCTAAATTGCATATTGTGTATGTGAGTGAGAAATGAGTTTTTCTCATTTTCTCCATTTCCCCTCAAATTAGGGTTTAGTGATCTTGCTTAGGGTTCACATAGCAATGTTTAAACATACTAACACTCATCATGGCAATTGCACAAAAGAATATCACTCAAATGCATATATCTATATGTGGTACTATATGCATAGAAAAAGTTTTTGTTAATTGCAAATTTTGGGTTTGGGGAATTTCTCTTTCTTGTTTATTATTGTTGAAACTTGGGATGTTACAAACCCTTCCCCCTTACAAAAGATCTCGTCCCGAGATCTGAGAAAACTAGGTACTAAAGAGATCTGGGTACTCGGTCCTCATCAAGTCTTCTCTCTCCCAAGTGGCTTCTTCTTCGGTGTGATTACTCCATTGGATCTTCGAAACTTGATACTTCGGGTACGGGTGGTTCTGAAAGCTTCTTCCAGGATGCGAATAGGTACTTCGCGGTATGTCAGATCTGAGTTGATATCCACAGCTCGATGGTCGATGTTCTTGAAAACTTCGGTCTTCTCAGGCACTTCTAAACACTTCCGGAGTAGCGAGATGTGGAACACATTGTGCACCGCTGACATTTCTTCCGGTAACTCCAGCTGATAGGATACTTCTCCTCGGCGACTCAGGACCTTGAAAGGTCCGACATATCGGGGTGCGAGCTTTCCTCTAAGCTGAAATCTCTGCATTCCCTTAAGAGGGGACACTTTGAGATACACGAAATCTCCGATCTCGAAGGTCATCTCTCGGCGTCTCTTGTCGGCGTAGCTCTTTTGTCTTGATTGGGCTGTCTTGAGGTACTCGCGGATCTTGTGAACCTTCTCTTCGGCTTCTCGGAGAATATCTGGTCCAAAAATTTGACTCTCTCCTACTTCCGACCAATTCGAGAGGGTACGGCACTTCCTTCCGTACGAGTGCTTCGAAGGGGGCCATCTGCAAGCCGGCTTGGTAGCTGTTGTTGTACGAGAATTCTGCGTACGGCAAGCGAGTCTTCCCACTTAGATCCATACTCTAGCACACATGCTCTCAACATATCTTCTAGTATCTGGTTTACTCTTTCGATCTGTCCATCCGTCTCGCGGATGATAGGTCAGTACTGAAATTCGGACGAGTTCCGAGTCCTTCATGTACTTTCTGCGCGTAACCTCGGAGGTGAATTGGGATCCTCTCGTCGGATACTATCGACTTCGGGGTTCCGTGCGGTCGACTATCCTTGAGATATATAGCTCGCGAGTCTCGGTCCTTGATAGGTGGTCTTGACGGGGATGAAGTGGGCGACTTTGGTCAGTCTGTCGACCACTACCCAGATGGAATCATTTCCTTTACTAGACTTGGGTAGTCCGGTGATGAAGTCCATTCCTACGGAATCCCACTTCCATTCGGGAATCTGTAGGGGTTGCAACAGTCCGGCGGGGCGTTGGTGTTCTGCTTTGACTCTTTGACAGATGTCACACTTGGCGATGTAGCTTCCGATTTCTCTCTTCATTCCATGCCACCAGAATTGTTCTTTCAAATCCCGGTACATCTTGGTTCCTCCGGGGTGAATGGAGTATAGGGTGTCGTGGGCTTCTTTCAGAATAACTTGCTTCAACTCGGAGTCTGATGGCACGCAAAGGCGCTTGTTAAACCATAGCACTCCTTCTTCATCCACGGTGAATCCCGGTGCTTTTCCGGCGGCTATTTGGTTCTTGATTCCGTCAATGCTAGCATTTCCTTTCTGAGCTTCCTTGATCTGACTAATCAGGGTGGGTTGGAGTTCAATGTCGGCGAGGTATCCTTCGCTAACCGAGTTCAAGCCTAAACCGCTCAAACTCTTCAAACAGGTCGGGTTGCTCAATTGCTAACATGGAGTTCAACCGACACGGCAGTCTACTCGCAGCATCCGCTACCACATTGGCCTTGCCGGGTGATAGTGGATTTCCATGTCGTAATCCTTGATTAACTCTATCCATCTCGCGCTGTCTCATATTCAGCTCCTTCGCGTGAAGATATACTTCGGGCTCTTGTGATCCGAGTAAACCTCGCATCGATTACCCATGAGGTAATGACGCCATACTTTCGGTGCTAACACCACCGCTGCTAGCTCTAAGTCATGGGTTGGGTAGTTCCGTTCATGCTCGCTTCAGCTTGTCTTGATAGGTAAGATATCACTTTGCCTTCTTGCATCAGCACACATCCAAGACCAATCTTGGAGGCGTCACAGTACACATCGAAGGGCTTGGTAATGTCCGGCATCACCAATATTGGGGCTGTTGTCAGTCTTAACTTGAGCTGTTGAAAGCTCTCTTCACACTTGTCGGTCCATTCGAACTTTCGGTCCTTCTTCAACAATTGGGTCATCGGTCTTGCTATGCTCGAGAATCCTTCAACGAATCGGCGGTAATATCCCGCCAATCCGAGAAAAGCACGGACCTCGGTCTGGGTGGTTGGGGCTTTCCATTCTTCAACAGTCTTGATTTTTGCGGGGTCAACGGCAATTCCTCCGGCTGACAAGATGTGACCCAAGAATCCTACTTCTTTCTACCAGAATTCACACTTGCTGAACTTGGCATACAACTGATGTTCCCGAAGGGTATCTAGGACCACTTCCAAATGTTGCTCATGTTCTTCCTCGGACTTGGAGTATATGAGGATGTCGTCGATGAAGACAACCACAAACTTGTCCAGGAAGTTCATAAAGATCTTATTCATGAGATTCATGAAGTAAGCGGGGGCATTGGTCAATCCAAAAGACATGACATTGTACTCATACAGTCCATATCTAGTGGTAAAGGCAGTTTTGGGGATATCGGTGGCACGAATCTTCAACTGATGGTATCCGGTCCGCAGATCAATCTTGGAGAATACTCGGGCTCCGGTCAGCTGGTCAAACAGATCTTCTATCTTGGGCAATGGATACTTGTTCTTAATGGTGACATCGTTAAGCTTACGATAGTCCGTAACCAAACGAGTGGCACCGTCCTTTTTATCCACAAACAAAACTGGCGATCTCCAAGGTGACGCACTTGGTTGAATCAGACCTTTGAATAGCATATCATCCAGTTGCTTCTTCAGTCCACTAACTCTGCCGGGTTCATGCTGTAGGCTCTCTGGGCTATAGGTCCGGTTCCAGGGATTAACTCGATGATAAACTCGATATCCCGATCTGGGGGCATACCGGGTAGATCATCCGGGAACACATCAGGATATCGACAAACGACCCTGATCTGATCCAAGGTGGGTTTGGCTAGGCTTTGGTTACAGGTGAACTTTCGGGGCATCTTTTCGGATATGTGTTCGACTATTATTCCGGTGCTACTAGTCATGGTGATGGCCTTCTTGGCACAATCAATCAATCCATGATGTTTCGCCATCCAGTCCATTCCCAGGACTACTTCCAAACCTTTGGCTCCCAGAACAATCAAATTTGCATAGAATTCTATTTCATGTATTCTGATTGGCACATCTTTGCAAATTTTTCTAGCTTTAGTTGTTGATCCGGGTATTTGAACTATCATGACATGCTTCAAACCGATGGGTTGAATCTTACTAGTGCATGCAAAATCTTCGGTAATGAATGAATGCGATGCTCCAGAATCAAACGAGCACTCTTGCGGGTATTGAGTTAACGAGAGAACATACCCGAGCACAACGTCCGGGGCTTCCCGAGCTTCTTCGCATTCATGTGGTAGAGGCGGCCGTTGCGGTTGTTCGGGTTGTTGGGGGCGAACTTCTTGTTGGTGGTGACACGACGCTATCTGGCCGCGCAGGGCTCGAGGTGTTGGCGGCAGTCTTGGCGAGCTTCTTGGGGCACTCATAGGAGAAGTGCCCAGCCACTCCGCACTCGTAGCAGTTGTAGGTTGACTTGTCCTTGGGGGTGATGGGAACAGCGTTGCTCCCAGTCCTTGGAGCAGTGTTGGAGTTATGGTTGGGGGCGCGGGGTGGAGCGCGGTTGAAGTTGCTGTTGTTGTTGTTGTAGTTGTTGTGTCCTCCAGATCTGGGGTTTCCTCCACTCCGGTTCTGATAGCTCGGACGTGGATTCTGCATCGGGGGCTTGTTGTTTCTTGGGGCGAACCCTCCACCTGAGTTGGGGCGATACTTGTGGTTGTTGCTGGGCCCACTCTGGTTCATCATACGGCGCTTGCGGTTCTCATTGGCTTGGTGTATCTTCCCCTCCATCTGAATGGCGGAGTCAACAAGGGCCTCTAAGTCAGCAAAGGGGATATTGATCAGCACCGTCTGCATCTCATCATGCAGTCCATTCAGAAACCTCTCCTTCCTCTTCTCGACGGTGTCCGTCTCATCCGGGGCGTACCTTGACAAGGTGAGAAACTTGTCGCGGTATTCTACCACGGTCATTCTGCCTTGCTTCAATTCCCTGAACTCATCCCTCATCTTCTTAATCAAACCCGGGGCACATGATACTTGCTAAACTTGAGTTTGAAGTCTTCCCAAGTCATCAGGTTCCCCGCATGTAAGGCGCGGGTACTTGTCCACCAGGCACGTGCAGGTCCAGCCAGATAGTGGGTGGCGAACAACACCTTCTCGTTGTCCTCCACTCCGGCAACCTCGAGATTGTTCTCCATAGTCTGGAGCCAATCATCGGCATCGAGGGGTTCCTCCGTCTTGCTTGAACACAGGTGGGTTAGTGTTCGGAAGTTTTCGCTTTTGACCCCGGGTGGTCGTGGTTTCCGTGGCCTTGATTGCCCTGAGCAAGTTGTTGAAGTGCAGCTAGGTTGGCTTGCCGTTCAGCTCTCTCAACTTCTCTATCAGTCATCATCTGTTGCAACAACTGCATCATTGCGTTCTCGTTGCGAGTTGGGGGTGCCATCTGAACAGTGATAGGGATCATGAGATAAGAGGGAAATGTCTATGGCTCATTTTGGGATAAAATACAACTTAAACTTGATTCATAATAATAATAATATTACACACACACAAACATAGTCATGGAGGTAGCACATATTACAAGCCAAATGTTCAGGAGGGTTTTAAGAACCCTTTCAACAAACTACGATACATGGGGCGGGTACAAAGGACCGATACATAACAAGGGACGCAAGTGCTCAGACGGGACTACTCGCCATCGACGTTGATAGGGTAGACATTGTCTACCCCGGCATCGAGGTGCTCGTGGCCATCCTCGTAAGGGTGGAACTCCGTGTCGTCGTCTTCCTCCTCCTCGTAGTCGTCGTCGTTGCTCGACGTAGGAGTAGCCGTCCCCCTGGATGTTCTCCCCTTCACCTTCGCCTTCCGGCTCCCGAATCCGCTCAGCTTGGGCAGCGATGGTCGCCTTCAGAGTGGCGATCCTGGCCTTCAGGCGGTTGATGGCGTGATCCTTCTTCTGGTTGGCACGGCGGAGTGCCCTGCATTCTCCGGCGATCACCTTGATGGTGTCCGCCTGCTGCGCCAACTGGATGTGAGTGTGGTTGGCGTATTCGCGGGAGTTGTCGAGGTCGATGCGGGTCTCGCTCAGCATGAAGTCAAGATGATCAACATGGTGGCGAAGCTGCGGGTGTGACGGCAGGTTCATTGGCACTCCGAGGGAGTTGTGCCTTGCGTAGTGCACAAAGCGACTGTCCGTGAAGTCCATGAAGTTTTGCCCGCACAGACGTGCGAGTCCTTCCTGAAGTCCCCTTGCGAGACCATCCGCCCAGTTGTTCTCCCTGAAGGAGAACTCGGATCCTTGCGCTCATTGGGAGTGTGAACCTTCCACGAAGGTCCACCATGATCACCCACTGAAGTTGACCACCGGGTTGGTCATTCAGCATTCCGCCAAAGACTTCCAGTGGTGGGCACCCGAGAAACTCTGAGAGGGAGAAGAGGTCCCTCTCGAAGATGATTTCTCCACCGTTCCCCAACTGATAGAACTCAGTCTGGAGAAAGGGCTGCGCGTCCACGACGTGATCCATCTGTAGAGAGATGAGATGATTAAATTAGATAAGTGCAAGTGTTCCAAATTTTTAATTCTCTTAGAAGAAGGGCATGAATTTAAAGTTTGTAAAAGACTCTTCAAGGTAAGAAGGTGAATAAGATTTTCATAACTAGTCAAATCATGGAATTTGAAACTAAGTTTTTGAGCGTCCATTCTAACTAGGGTCTCCTAAGGTCAAACAATGGCTCTGATACCAACTTGTCAACACCCGGATTTTTAAGTCCAGATGCCTATTATGCCGTACATCGCAATCCCAGGAATAATGTTTTTGCGAGACATAATAGTAAGTAGCACATTTATTACAACACATATTGTCTTACAACCATAGATCACATGATCCAAATATTACACGAATATATTGTTCAACATCACAAATAGTAGCGGAAGCGAAGTAGTAGTGGACTATCTATTCCACAGGCAACGCTTGACGTTAGAAGACGATCCTAGTTATCGTAGACGTCCTGTTGTCCGTCATCCTGATACTGGTGCTCTCCTTCATAGTCTGGCATTTGAATAGCCAGGGCAAAGCCATGAGTACTTTTAAAGTACCCGCAATCTAACTCTAAGATAAATACTCAATAAGTGTAAGGGAATACTAAGCTCTAGGTTTATTTGCATAAAGCCAAGTTTTAGTTTCAGAAATCTTTGGTAAAACCTATATCAAGTGCTAGACTAACTCAAGTGGGAACATTAGTGTCATTCCCACAACTCATTATGGTTCACCATAATGTCACCTTTCAAAATCCACCGTTCATTTCTAGAATCAAAACATTTTAATGATAACGGAGATAGTATGGCCTTTCCAATCGTCCGTAACCGTGGACACGGCTATTCGAATAGGTTTAACACTCTGCAGAGGTTGTACTCTTGTGCCACAACTTTTGATTTCATCCGTCGAGGATAACCCCGAATCATCGTAACACAGTACGCGGATCATCAATCGAAACCTTTCACTTATATATGCTAGTATGAGCTCCTCTCCCCCATGAGCTTGGCCTCCCGGTGGAAACCGCAGTCAACCCGGGAACTGCACAGGGCTTGGGCCGTACATTCACCTCATTTCAACATCAATCCACAAGTAACGGAGGCAGCCGCAGCGTAACCCCTATGATGTTTGTTAAGAGGGAACCCATACTAAAATACACAAGTTTCTAGTTAAGCCCTACCCATAATCAGGTATTGTGGGGGTACTTGTATAATTGGAAGGGTATCGCATTCAAACTCAATCATCTATTTTATCAAAAATCACCATCTTCTCTTGTTCAAATCCACCTCCACTTTACTTTCTTTCAAAGTCATTTCACTTCACCATGTTCCCATCTAGAGTAGTCCATTTTAATTGATTAGCACTAGCAACTATATGAGGGGTGCTATCTAGCTTTGAGTGGTGCTAATCTATTCCAAGTATTTTTCTACTCTAGACCAAGTGAATCATAACTCAAAAAGGTACTTTGAAATAAATAAGCAAAAGTAAAAATAAGTAAAAACATGGGATAGGTAATACATAAAAGTAAAGTGTGATGGTGCCTTTGCTCTTGTAGAGCTAAGCACTTGTGTTTAGCAAGGGTTAGCTTGCCTTGAGCTGGGTAGTTATCGAAGTTCTCTTCTTCTTCCTGAGAGTAGCCCTCCTCCTCTTGGTATTCCTCGTTACTAGCGTCTATATACGAATACGAGGTATAAATACTAAACCAAGCTCACATACTAAACTAGAGGCACTCAAAATAGTTTACACACTAGTCCTATCATCACTCAAACATGGCATGGTGGATTATTTGATTTGTCTTTATTTGAAAGAGAAATAATTTCCTCTCATTATTCCTATTTCTTAAATTTGGTATGTAGGTCTTTAAAAGAATTCATTTCTTTTCATTACCTCTTATTAAGATTTAATCTCTTCATATAATAATAAGGTATGAAATATAGGTTGACCCAAAGTCAACATTTCATATCTATTATATGTGAGTTCAATTTAATTGAAGTGCTACACTTCACATAGTTTTAAAACTTAACATTTGAATGAATTAAAATCTCTAGGTAATAATTCTCAAGGGTTCATTAGCCTAAGTCATTCCCCCTGGTTATTAGTACTTAGGATCAAAATTTAAATGAGAGGTGACTCTCATATTAGGGTTGAGTTTGAATTCTACTTTAAAATGCTCTAGAAATGACTACATAGCCATTTTATTTGAACTAGTCCATGATCATACAAACAACAGGGCTATGTTATTGCATAATCAATTAGAGGACATCATTTGTGATTTATTAGAATTGGAATTACTTCAAAATCTATTCTGGTTGAATTTTAGATAAAGTTTGAATGTTCAAAAGTCCCTGTCTTGTCTTTTTTGTCAAATTAAATCTACAAAGAAAATGGAGATGGGGCCAGTGGCATTGGATAGATAAATTCATGGGCTTTCCAACGGTATAAAGTTTGCTAAATTTGGTTTGGCAGAATTCAAACTATTCAAAATTTACTAAACCTTCAAGCAGAGCAAATTTGAATAAGATTAAACCAAGTTTGAATTCTTGGGCTTAGGCGGGAAGCGTTACTGGGCCGAAATGGTTTAAAAACCCACTTCGCAGCCCAACACGCATCTGGTGCGCTCGGGCCGCGCTGACAGGGTGGGGGCCACCTGTCGGCGCCTCTTTAAACGCCGAAGCGGTACGCGGGATCTAAACCGTAGGATTAGACTAGGATCCGACGGCGTGTGAACGTCGTCTTCTCCGACGAGCAGCGGGCTCCCTGGCGGCGAGCCTAGGGGGTCGGAGGGCGTACCAGGCCGGTGCAGGGGTCGGGCAGTATGCGCGGAGAAGTGGAAGTAGATGAGGAAGAGCTTGGGAGCAGCGGCGGCGCTCGGGGAAGCGCCAATCGAAGCAGAGCTTCCGCGGGCTCCGGCGGACCTCAGCTCCCGATTGCTTCTGCTCCGGCGAGGTGGTGCTAAATTGAGGTGGGGAGCTTGTTCAGAGAAGGGAGGGGAGCAAGTTGTGTGAAGAAATGGAGCTCAGAGCTCCCCTATTTATAGCGGATGGAGGATGCCGCGGGGTGCTGCGAAGGGGTGTCCATGGCGCGGCGTCTACGTTGGTCGAAAGGGCAAGGCGAGGACGGCAGCGTGTAGGCGTTGTCCTGGCGATGCTCAACGGCTAGCTGGCGCAGAGAAAGTGTGACGGGATTGCTCGAGCTTTTGCAAAGTCTATCACTGGGCGCGCGGCATCATTTGGTCGAGGACGACGGCGACGGTGCAGGGCAGGCACGGGCGCTCGTCTAGCGTGTAGAGGGCGGGGAGTAGCTGCTCAACGCCGCGGTAGGGATGCAGGACGAGGACGGTGGCGATCAAGTGGGCGACGTCCTGGCGCTGCCAGTGCGCGCTCACCGCGTGCACGGGCGCGTGCTGGCAAGGTTCTGGACGCGGGCGTTCCGGCCAAAGTAGAGCCGTGGCGTTACAGGGGCTTGTACCATTCGTGTCCTTGTGCTGTGTAGATGCTCTAGGACAAGGGCAAGAGTTGAGATGAGGGCTGGAGGTGGAGATGCCAAAGGTGGCCGGCATGGCCATGGTGTGCATTAGACTAGGTTTTCTTTCCCTCTCCTCTCACTTTAATCGATCAAGCAAGGTACTGGGGTGAAGCAGGGGTTGTAAGAGGGTGCAATGATCAAGAATTAAAGGGGTTTAGGGAAGAAACCAGTGTGTAATAGTGTGTGTCTCAATTTGGAAATGATGCCTGCCACCTGTTCGACATAATGGCCGCATGAACTTTTCTTTTGAATTTTGAAATTCTTTTTGGTGAATCTCATTTATATAATAAATGTGAAGTATTGGTGGTGGTGGCACTCAATTTGGAGTTGTTTTGCAAAATGTCAAAAGTGACATAATCTTCTCTTTATTTCAGCATCCCCTCTTGTCACTTTTATTCTGGACAACCTAGTCAACTCTAGCCATGGTGGTCAACATCAAAGTTGCTCACCTTGACATGGTCTTGGATGACATGGCTTTGGTTGACCAAGTTTAGTTCAAGAATTGAGAAAACCAGGGGGGTAAAGAGGTGAAGAAAATATTTTTGGGTCAAGTGACCATTATCATATGTATGTAGGATTTTTGATTTCTTGCTATTTGATTCTTGGTTCAAGGGTGCAATTGTGTTAGTTTATCACATTGAAGTATTTTAGAAGCAAGGGAGCAAGCAATCTTGGCCTTGGTTGAGGATTTGCTAAATTGCATATTGTGTATGTGAGTGAGAAATGAGTTTTTCTCATTTTCTCCATTCCCCCTCAAATTAGGGTTTAGTGATCTTGCTTAGGGTTCACATAGCAATGTTTAAACATACTAACACTCATCATGGCAATTGCACAAAAGAATATCACTCAAATGCATATATCTATATGTGGTACTATATGCATAGAAAAAGTTTTTGTTAATTGCAAATTTTGGGTTTGGGGAATTTCTCTTTCTTGTTTATTATTGTTGAAACTTGGGATGTTACAGACACTAACCTATTAACAATATGCCACAGTGCCAGTTCCCTGTTTTTTGCTGTTTTTGTATTTCAGAAAAGTTGTACAAGAAATATTCTCGGAATTGGACGAAACAAAAGCCGAAGTCAATATTTTACTGTAACAAAGACAAAGTCTAGAGGGGAGACGAAGAGGAGCCACAGGGGGGCCAAACCACCCCTTGGCGCGGCCAGGCCTGGGCCCGCGCAAAGGCATGGTCTGGCCCACCCAGGTGGCCACCGACTTCGCCCCTCCGCCTATTTATTCACGGTCTTGGGAAAACCCTAGATACCCGAGCCTCCATTACCGAAAAGTTCTGTCACGGCCGCCATCGCAGAACCCATCTCGGGGTGACAAGGTATCAACTTGTCAATGCCTACGAATTGTGGACTTAGGGTTTCGTAGAGAGTAGAGGGCAAGTAGACCTCGAAGGTTCAGCCGAAAAGGTGCTCGACACAGAAATCAGGGTGTGTGTTGACAATAGATTTGATCCTTTCTTCCTCCCTCGGCCCCCCTTTATATAAGAGGAAGAGCCGAGGGATTTCGTGTCGTACAAGTTACAAACTCTGAGAAGCCAACCGAGATTCTCCCGTATAGTTACATGATTTGATATCCCTAATACAACTCTATATTCCTTATCGAGATTCTTTGGGCTTCTGGGCTTTGAAAGCTTCGAGTCGTGGGCCTCCAAATAACCTCGGGTACCTTATTCGGTAGGCCCATTCGGCATGCCTATGTTAGTAGCCCTCGAGATTTTGCTTGAACCGTAGAATCAAGTAAAATCTCCATCGTAGGACTAAGTCGCATCTTTATATATCATAGAGTCAAATATTTTTCTTAACATCTATTTTGTACAGGGGTATTGGTAGATGGGGCTGGTTCATCTGACGGATCAGGTACCAGTTAACTGCTCTTGTGTCAAACCCGCTTAAACCTACTTCAAGCTCAAGTCCCTAGACTTGAACTCGGGACACTGTCGTAATTCGACACGCGCCACTTAAGGACTTATCGTGTATCGGATCCCAGCTATGTTTTAGCGAGTACCTAACGCGTCCGCTAGGATTTTTTCTTCGCATCTATTGATACAGATAAAGTGGGAGAGCGCATTCAGGTGAAATACCACGTCACACAGGACGGATCCTGGGGACTTATTTTCATAAACTCTTTTGAGTTACGGCATTCAGAGTTTTTACCGTGGCGGACACGCTCTGAGAATATATTGTCGAGTGCCTTTGTCGGCTGTTGGAATTCTAAATCTCTTCGAGTTGTCTGATGACAATATCTTGACCTCCCGATGGGAGTACATGACGAGTTATGTATAACTCGAAGATGTACGATAAAAATACTTCATCTGCAATTCTATATTGTCTTGTCATGCTCTTCTTTCTTCTTCCTCACATTTCATCGGGTGCGCGACCAGCGCTCCCGGTGGGAGTAGCCCCCGAGGCTACAGACGAGTGTTTGCACTTGGCTGTAGGCTCAACTTTTGCTACTTTAACCAACTCTGTATTTTTTCTTTCGCATCATCCTCTTATCAGAAGTATATACAATACTTCTGATAAGAGTAGCCCCCGAGCATATGAACAGATGTTTTGCATTTGATCATAAGCTCTCGAAGTTTTCTTGTCGCTGTATTTTGTTATACCACTCGAAGCTTTCTTGAATGACGTCGCTGCTGACGATAGCCACGTACGCCCACCTTGGGAAGCCACGACTCCTGTCAACCCACTTGGTCGTGGGTCCGAAACTCTGCGCCATCGACACGTCGCGCAAGTGGAGCACACACGTCCTCCAGAATTTCCAGCACGCCCGAAGTAACTTCCCTTCAGTAAATTTGGAGTGATAAGACCATTTTACCCTTTGTACACGCGTATGGTTCGGAACTCTCCCCCTTTCCATCCGACGTTTGGACGCATCATCTTCTTCCTATAAATTCACTTCTTACTCCTCATTCATCCCCTTCGCTACGCCGCACAACTCCTCTCTCTCTTCGCCATTGCTGCTACTCGAGCTCCTCGCGCACACGCTCTCTTTCTCCTTGTTTCTCCACCAAAGTGTCCTCCATGGCTCTGCGCACCAAGCAGTGCAAGAACCATGCTCCGGGCACCGACGAGCTCGTGGAGAATGTCAAGGTCTGAGCTTGGGAGCGGTCGAAGATCTCCGCTCAAGACCAAAAGCTGCTGAAGAAGATGGGCCTGCTCAAGAAGGAGGCCTTGAAGATGACCGGACGAGAGCTCTCCTCATCCTCCCATTGGATTTCGGGTAACTTTCGTCGACTTCCTTGTTCGCGGCCTTTCCGTTTATGTCCACGAATTCCTTCGTGGCTTGCTTTTTATCTACGGGATCCAGCTGCATCAGCTGACCCCAAACTCTCTCCTCCACATCTCTTTTTTTATCACTCTTTGCGAGTGTTTCCTGGGCATCCACCCTCATTGGGGCCTTTGGAAATGCATCTTTTACCTCCGGCGCAACAATTCGAAGAACGTCATCTACAACGTAGGTGACGTTTGCATCTGCGTCCGTCCCGATGTTGACTATTTCGATGTGAAGTTCGCCGACTCTGTCCAAGGCTGGCGCAAGAAGTGGTTGTATATCCAGGACGAGTCTTCTGTCGCCCAAGAGTATGGTCTTGCGCCCTTTGATCCTACCGAAGAAATTCAGAGGCGCAAGTCTTGGGACACAGAGGCCACAGCCGAAGAAAAAGCGGCCATTGACGCCCTGATTACCCGCATCCACGAGCTTCAAAATACTGACGGGGCAGAACTTTCGCGTGTCCCAATAATTGCCTATTTCCTTCGGATTTGAGTGCAGCCCCTGCAGGCTCGCAAAAATCCTCTTTGGATGTATTCGGGTGCTGAAGATGTTGTGATGACCCAGCGTACCACTGCATGGTGTAGTACACAAGTCGTTGACATATAACACAAGTGAAACACTGTTCCACCCATATTACATCCCTTAGAGTGGTACAACAGAAACATATGCGAGTCATGGCATGTCTATAGAAGGATACACAAACGGTTTACAAAAGATCAACACAGCCTCCTACTTTACAGTGAGGTAAAACTTCAAATAAAGCTCCAAAAGAACGATTCATAGTCTAACTTATGGCTAACTCTAGTTCTAGAGATACTTGGCTTGCTATAGAAATAGCTACTTAGGTGCTAGGATTAGGGAAAGGTTCCCTTCTATTACTAGTCTAAGTTTCCACTTTAGTTGATGTAAAAGTTGACTCCATTGACTTCATTGATTTGATTCTTCATCTTGTTTCAGTTGACACCTTTGTCTTCGAGTTCCATGGTAGTTTCTCCTCCGGTGCCTCCATAGCTAAGCAGGGGATTTAAGAGTGGGATGAGTACGAGCGTACTCAACAAGTTCATATTAGGAAATACGTGTATCATGCACTAGCTACAGCCATAGACCAGAAAGTCGTAGGCGAATGCAAGTTTTCGTAAACATTTCTTCAAAAGGTTTATTTTATTCTGAAAACTATGCACGTCAGTCTTCACAGGTTGACCAGAACTTCATGGAGTTCCTTTCCTTCCGTGTTCGTAGTTCCCTTCCCGGAACAGGGAGTGATAGCCACAATTTGATACCCTCTGCAGAGGTGCGTTACTTTTCCCATAAGATACCTTATGCTTGTTGCCAACCAGGCAAATTCTTTCCCGTCCACACTTCCTTGCTGTGAGGCCAGGTGTAAGATCCAAGCCAAACACCGCCTTCTCCGCGACCCCGCAGACCCACCCTTTTGTAAGTCTGTCCTCTCCTATATCTATGGGTAGACCGACCCAGGCCTTTGTTCTCACCTATACCATTAAGGTAGACCGTGCTGAACAACTCATGTGCCCTGTCCTATACACCATAGATAGACCGATCTGGACAACCCTTACAATCCTTCATAGACCAATAATAAGTCTACCCTCTCCTGTATCTAATGGTATACCGTGACGGACCACATGTCCCCACCTTTACCAAAGATAGACCGATACGGGCAACCCTTATCACCAGTCCGTTGGCATGCGAGAGGGAAAAGATACAGCTGACTTCCCCAGAGCCATTATAGATCTTATGGTTAACGCGATATGTACGACGCTAGAATCACTGGACGGCATTGGTACTTAATCCTAGATGAATAGTACCCTTGCAATGGAACCTACACCAATAAGCACATACCATGGTTCCATTGCCCACCACATAGTCATATTCATAATTATAAAGTAATATTTTGCTTTTCAATGCAGGAGTGATAAGTATAATACTTTGCATATAGTTTGATAAAAATAATCAAATTACATGAGCAAGCGATGAACTTGCCTTTCTTGATTGCAAGATTATGCAGGCAAAAGCTTCGATACGTGAGAACTCCAAATTCTGAAATACCATCATTGTCCGGTAAGGACAATGTTTAAAGAATTGGCAAAGATGCTATAATGCATAGTATGAGATGCAATCGTCCCGAGCGTAACCTAACCTCGATGATTTAGGATGGATGAGTTGTAAAGATTTCTTTAGGGTGTGTTGCACTTTTAGGATGGTTCTCAAACAAGGTTCTTATTAGGGTTGGTGATATTATAGCATAAACAAGTGATATAATGCATCATAACAAACATACACACAAAGGAATGGTGGTTGCATAACAAGTCAAGAGTAGTTATCAGTTTTAAGTTCAACAGGACATGGTTGATGATTACTTATATTGTACTTCAAAAGAATAACTTTTGAAGAATAGGTTAATTAAGAAATAATAAGTATTTCACATTAGAACTATGGCTTCTATGGTTTGGCTGACCTTTGCACTTCAAAAGAATAACTTTTGAAGAACATGATTGATAAAGAATAGAATTACTACAAGTAGGAGCTAAGTTCTACTAGGGTTTACTATTGAATTCATTTAATTCTCTAGTAGGGCTAGTTGGGTTCTTAAGTTGGATGGGTCTATATGTAGCAAGTATTAACAGGTTTGTTACTATGATTTCTCATAAGCTTCAAATCAAAGGATGGTTCAAGGTGATGCTATGAGTTAGGGTTTACTATAGCTTCCTATTTGTTTCACTAAGTACTTAACAATGGTTTCTATACTAGGTGGTTTATTATTTCCTAGATAGGGTTTAGTTGAATAGGAGCATGTGATGTGAATTATTACACAAGGTTGGTAGTAGGGTTGATCATATGGTTCTACTAAAATATGATGGTTTTGATTGATTCCAATGGTGTAGTATTAAGAATGGTGATCAATGGTGCTAATATGAGGTTAGCAAGCTAGGGTTTGTTCCTAAGTGGCACTAGTGGATCATATAAGTATTAATCAAAAATAAAGACACGAGATGATAATCTTATGTGAATTGGGTGTATCCTAATGGATCATGAGCATGCATATATTTGTTGCTTAGCAAGGTGCTATAAGTAAAGTGAAGTTTATATGATCATATGGGCTAAACCCCTAGGGTTTTTAGGATTGCAACTATTTAGGATGAACACATAAAATAATGGGATCCATGTCTTACTTAAATTAAAACTAGGGTTTATAAATTATGGTACAACTCTTAAAATGATATTTGACAATATAGGTGTGGTTATTAATTACTTTGAAACAAAATTAATAATGGTTTGACATTTTATTTATTTTTCACAAGAATTAATAATTAGGATAACTCTTAATTAGGTTTAATTAAAAAAACTAGGGTTTAAAAATTGTTAATAAGTTTTAAAATACTTAAGTTGTTAACTAAAGATGTTTAAGTAAACAATTTTTGGATTACCCAAAATAATATTAACCTTTAGTATTTTCTTGCTTTATTTTATTTAAAGAAAATGGTAAATGGTAATTTGCAATTTAGGGTTTATGAATTACCACTAATATTTAAGTTAATGCAAAGATAATTTAGAATATTAATCTTAAAATTTTACTTAGTTACTTGAGTAGTTAAAATTTAATTTCGAAACTTAACTCTTTATTGAATTAAAATTGTATTTAAAACAATTAGAAAGACATTATTAATAAAGAATAAAAATAAGTGAATTTTTATTTTGACACACATTTTTATTTTATATTTTATTTGAATAGAGTTTAATTTTGTGAGAATTTTGATATCCTATGTATATTTTTCTGAGCTAATTTGAATTTTATTTATTTTGGCAAAGTTTCAGTGATTTTCTAAGATTTAAATTAAAAGCAGAAACACTAAATGTACATGGTCTAGTGCTACCCCAGTGACTGACTAGTGGGGTCAATGCCACGTTGGCTGCCACGTGAGGGAAGACCAAGTCAAAATTGATACGTGGCGCTGAGCTCATCTCCGGCGAGGCAGTAGAGGACGGCGTCGACGGCGGAGGGTTCCCGCGGACGTGTGTGTAGGCTAGTTCGAACCAGCGCGACTCAGCGAACCTAGTGGTGGTGGTGTGTGACCAAATGGTCGTCGGAGCCTTGTCGGCGGCAAGCCCGAGCGGCGGCAGATAAGGAACAACGATGAAGCAACGCTACGGGGTGCTATTGAGCAGACCAGGGACACTGCGAGATGCAGGATCTCACCAGGAGCACCGAGGGCTTGACGGCGAGGCGGGAGGTGGTCCAAATCGTCAGCGACGACAGTGGCCGGGGTCGGAGAAGATGATTCCGGTGTGGATGTTCCCGAGCGCTCCAGCTCGATTCCTTTTGTTGGCTGGGCAAGTCGAGGATGGCGGTTCCCATGGCGTCCACGGCGAGGCCTGGGGATGCTCCAGACGGCGGCGAGACGAGTTGGCCGGCGCAGCTAGGGTTTCGGCTTGGGGAGAAATTAGAGGAGGAAAGAAGAATTGGCGAACTAGGGTTCGTCGGGGGTATTTATAGGCTCCCCACGGTCGGCGACGAGCTCACAAAGTCCACTAAAACGGTCGGGACGTGGCCTCGGCACGTCGTGCTGTCGCTCCCCCGTGAGAGGAAGACGAAGATCGTCTTCTTCGATCTTATCTCGCGAAGGGGTACGGTGGGCCGAGTTTGGTGCTGGTGGGTTGATTGTTGGGCTCAGTTGTTGGGCTGGCCACGGGCTGCACGGCCAGGTAAGGTAAATCCTCTCCCCTCTCTTTTTCTCTTTTTATTTTCTCTTTATACTTTCTATTTTTGAATTTCATTTGAATTCAGATTTGAATTGTTCTCTGTTTTGCAGGTTTTTAGAATAGTTAACTCCTACATAAATATCTCAAGTATTTATAAATACTTTGGGTTTAATTTAACATACTTTGTTTGAATACTTATATATACTTATTAACATTATTAGGTATGAGAAGAAAATATTTCCCATAGGTATAATTTGATTTAAATTTTGAAGTGTTCAATTTACTTTTCAAAATGTACTTTAATTACCAAGTGATAGTATTAGTTTCATTTTGTATTTACTTATAAATAACAATTTATAAGCTGGTACTAAATTGGTTTCTTAATTGAGAGGTGATGTTATGGTCATGATTTCATGTGCTTATATTTTCTAGATATTTAGAAAAATAGTAATGAGGATGGTGTTTAAATCATGATTTTTATGTATATAATTATTTCTGAGGTTTAAGAAGATGGTTGAATAAATTCTATAATTACTAATCAACTTTAGCTTAAATTATTTAAAATAGATCCTATGCTTACCATGGTTAATTCACTTGCTAAGGTGATGGTCCAAACTATTACACACTATTCCATTTGGGCAACTAAGCAAGGTACTTAGAAGTCCAAGCAGAATTGGATATTGGTTTAACTCTACTCACTTAAATATCATTTAAGTTTAAGTACAGCTAGCTTGTTTTATACTTGTGATCTATGGTACACAAGTTAGGACATAATATTTTATGTGGAGTGGATCCTATGTGAAAGGGTTTAGGGTTTTGGTGATGCTTCATTAATTGAAGTATAAATAGGCATGAGGCATGAAAGGGTTCTACTCATGACCCAAAGTAATCCATGGATTCGAATTCAAATGTGGTTTAGGGTTTTAGTGGTGATCACCCAAGTGATACATAATTAGGATTAGGATATAAGCAATAGCTAGGGTTATGTTTATTTGACTAGGGTTATTCCTCCTCACTTAGTTAGAATCCTTGTACCAAGGCAATGCTAGGGTTGTCTCAAGTGTTTGGATAAGCAAGGTTTAAGTACAATGTCATTACTCCTCTACACAAAGCATGAGGATTGGCCTAGTTAAATTCTTAGGGATCTATCATTTATGTGGTGGATGATCTCTGATTATATCTCACAAGATTATCTTATTATCTAAATCTATAAAGCATGTTCCTATATTGGACATGATCGACTTATTCCTCACTAATCTCTCTACTCTATTACTTTTCTCATCACACTCACTTAGATTCTTAGGGTTTATGATCATCACCCAATTTGTAATGATCAAAGTATGGACCTTGTAATTATTCATTAATGAAACATGGTTCTTCTCTCCAAGATCAAGTATTAATCAATATACTTAAGTCTACACCTTTATCTTGATCTCTCTTGGATAGGTAGGTTTTTCTCTAGAGTATATGATCATTACCAAAGTATAATGATCACAACACTTTCCTCTCTTGCTCACTAGTGAAATAGGCTCTTACTCACCAACAAGAGTTGTCTAGGTCAAGTAGAGTTTATTACCTGACTATATTTCTTGTAACATTAGTTAGCATCATTGACTTACCTCACTTAGATAGGGTTTAAATATTAGCCTAGGTTCTACTCAATAGATATTATAGACATATGAATAGTTCTCTCCTTTATCTAAGGTTTAATGGAAATGAATCTGGAGAACAAGATTGAAATGGTCAAGGATTGATAAAGAATGAATATGAATGTCCTTGGCTTGGGTTCAAGTATTGTAGTTGAGGATATACCATTTGAATCATGGTAGAAGTATTGATTAAGTATAAGACATGGAAAAGATAAGTAAAGAATAGTTTGTTAATTAATTGGGTTCTTTGTTTTATAGTTGAACAATTATTCATGTGTTTTTGTAAGAAATTTCATGTTGAGATCTTTTATAAGATCTTGTAGTTGACCCTTACTTAAGGTGTTGTTTGTTGTAAAGCTAATTCCATTTGATCTAGCCCCTGGATCAAATCATCTCTACCCAAAACAGGGTTTTAGCAAAGATCACAGTGAAGTTTATAGTGCTTGACTTGATGATCTACTTCAATTCCAGCAAGTCAAGTGAAACTTCAGTTACTGTGGTAAGTTTTAGTTGAAAGCGCGAAAATTCCCCGGATTTTCTATGCATAAATGCAATGCACACTTTGGTGTTTCTCTCATTTTATTGCCTCTAATCCTGGGATATTACACCCTCTCCCCCTTAAACTGAACTTCGTCCCGAAGTTCGAACGCTCTCATGTTTTGGAAGGTGGAACTGACTTGTACAGATCACAATCCTTTCAAACTCCATGGTGATCTTATTAGATATAATTGAATATATCCCTTGTCCAGATCGTTACGGAAGTTTTCTGATGTTTGGCACTGATACTTTCTTCAATTCTATGATTTCTTCCAACACTATAAGCTTATAGTCTTTCTCTCCAAAGATCCTTGGATTAAGACATTTTATTTTGCTAATGGACTTTACTATTGGTTGTGGTGATAGTTTCCTATCTGGGTACCCAAAACTTGGTTCTACCAGCTACGGTGATCCAAAGCTTAATTCTAAAAGAATTGTTTAGGATAAGGTATTGTTTTCCCTTACTGCCATAATTATAGTAATGGTACTAAGTAAGGTATATACAATAGGCATGGTCTTGATGATTTATTCCTACGAATGGATTAGACTCATTTAGTCCGTCCAATCATGGCTTCTAGTTTATGTTAGTTATCCTCCTTTTGGTTTCTTTAGGTTCCATGAAAGGAATCTTTCTAATAGTCTTAGTTTCTTGGTATAATCAAACTCCTTCGGTCTTTAACCTCCTGAAGCTCTTAATTGTCCTCCGACATCTACTTCATCCAACTTCATTATCTTAGACTTACTTGAGCTCTTCTGCTTCTGAGTAATTATTAATTGGAGGATTTGCATTCTGGAAGTTTTTCAACTTAGATCCAGGATGGTCATGAGGTCCATGGCCTTGGTTGTTCTGGGCTATCTGCTGCAGTACAACAAGGTTGGCTTGCCGCTCAGCTCTTTCGGCTTCCTTATCTGCCCTCATCATTTGCAGAATCTGCAGCATTGCATCTTGGTTGTTGCTGCGGGTTGGAGGGGCCATCTGAACATTGAGATAGATCATAAGATAAGAGGGAAATTTCTATGGCTTGTTTCGGTAAAGTTTAAAAAGTTTAAAACTTGAGTAGTGTTGAGGTGGTAAAAACCAACAACACTTTTTCATTCATGCCAAACAACACACATTACAAATTAACACATCAATGGTTTTAAGAACCATTTCCTCGTTCTACGATACAAGTGGGACGGATACAAACTCAAACTAATGCTCTCTTGCGTAGGTGTAAATTCTACTAAAGTGATCTAGGGATACTACTCTTCATCCGGAATGGTGGGTTCTTCGTCTTCATGGGTAATGTGCTTGGCGAAAAGCGCGGGCGTTGTCCAACTCCTTGCGGGTCTTGTACAACATGAAGTCCAGGTATGCAACATAATGGTTCATCTCCGGGTGCGGTGGCATGGTTATTGGTCTTCCCATGGGGTCATGTCTTGGGTAGTAAAAGAAGAGAGTGTTCTTGATCTTGTTCACATTCTGTCCACACAGACGGGCGAGTGCTTCTTGCATGGCTTTGGCTATTCCATCCATCCAAGTGTTCCCCCTCACAGAAAACCATATGGTTTCCCAAATTGGGGCTCCCAGCTTTCCTCTCAGATCTGCAGTAACTACCCACTGAGGTTGTTTTCCCGACTGATTATTGAGTGGTATTCCAAAGAACTCGAGATACGGACATCCTAGATATTCAACTAGTTGCTCCAAATCCTTCTCGAACATTAGGTCTCCTCCGTGGCCAAGCTGATAGAACTCATAGTTGTACTCCATCTCTGAACAATTAGGATCAGTAAGTTAGTGAAGTGATCAAGTGTGCCAAATTTTACGTAGAAACACAAGGAAAAGTAGAGCATGGATTTATCCTTTTGAAAAGATCTCAAGGATAAGAGTGAGAATAAGTTTTCATAAATATTCACTTCATTTGTTTTGAAACTAAGTTTTTCATACGTCCATTCTAACCAGGGCCTCCTAAGGTCAAACAATGGCTCTGATACCAACTTGTCAACACCTAGATTTTTAATTCCAGATGCCTATTATGCCATACATCGCAATCCCAGGAATATTGTTTTTGTGAGACATAATAGTTGATATCACAGAACATTATTCATTACAAACCATAATCGTCTTACAACAAGGGATCTCATGATCCAAACTTAAAACAACAGTTGATCTTAAAGATCAGATATACAAAACACAGAGCGGAAGAAACGTAGTAGCGGTCCATCTGTTCCACAGGCAACGCTTGACGTCAGGAGGTGATCCTAGTTATCATAGACGTCCTGCTGTCCATCTTCCTGGTACTAGTGCTCCTCTTCATAGTCTGGCCATTTGAATAGGCAGGGACAAAGCCATGAGTACTTTGAAAGTACTCGCAAACTACCACTAATAGAAGTACTAGTAGCTCTAATCATGGTTCTAAGCTTCCAGGTTTATTTGCACAAATCTAGTTTATTTTATAAATACTTAATAGTCAAAGACTCTTTAGTTGTCTAAAATTACTCAAGTGGGAACATTAGTGTCATTCCCACAAATCTATTGTGATCAAGTCAAATTCACCTTTCAAGTCACCCGTCATTTTTAGAAAACATTTGACAACGGAACAGTATGGCATCCAACCGTCCATGACCGCGGACACGGCTATTCGAATAGTTTAACACTCTGCGGAGGTTGTACACTTGTGCCACAACTTTTGATTACATCCGTCAGGGATAGCCCTGAATAATCATACTCAATATGCGGATCATCAACCATTAACCTTTCACTTACATACCCTAGTATAGGCACCTCCCCTATGAGCTTGGCCTCCCAGCCATGGCAATCTGCCATCCTGGGAACTGCACAGGGCTTGGGTAGGACATTCACCTCTATTTCACATCATTTCAATTTTTCACGGAGGCAGCCTCGGCATAACCCCTATGACTCTTGTTCAAAGGAAACCCATACTAAAGCACATAAATTTCCAGCTAAGCCCTACCCATTATCAGGTATTGTGGGGGTACTCTAAAGTTGGAATGGTATCGCATCCGAACCCAAGCATCAGTTTTTGTCAAATTCACCTTGTCATTCATAAGTCATATTCACCTTCAAAATTTTCAATAGAATGACTCATCATTCTAAGGTTTTCAATGTCATTTGATTCACATGTTCCCATCTAGAGTAGTCAATTTTAGTTTTAGCACTAGCAACTAGTCATGAGGGGTGCTAACTAAGTTTTAGCTCTCTAGGCTAAGTTTGATGCTCTTGTAATACTCTATCTCTAGACCAAAGTTAACTATAAAAATAAGCCTTGCTGAACAAAGTAAAAGATTGCAAGATAAAAACTTGGGCTTGGACAATCCTTAAACACAATAGTATTGCAAGGGTATCTTGCAATAGTATAGCTTGTATTAGTAGAGCTTGCATTGGTAATAGCTTGCTCATGGTAATAACTTGCATTTGTGGAGCTTGCCTTGATTGGTACAGTGATCAAAGTTTTGCTCCTCTTCTTCGTAGAAGACCTCCTCCGCCTCGTAGCCTTCGGTACTAGCGTCTATAAACGGATACGAGGTATACAATCACCAAACAATCCTTAAGTACTAGAATTAACACTCCAAAGGGTTCACACAAGAGGATCTAGCATCACACCATTTTTAACATTGTGGTTGGCTTTGTTTTCTTTTAAGAAAAATAATTTCCTCTCATTGAAAAACCAATGCTAGGATTTAATTCCTACTAGGGTTTCCATTTATTTCCTTTGAAAGTAATTTCCTCTCATTGAACATTACTGAGATTTAATTTCCTCAAATAATAAAGTATGATATCATGTTGACCAAAGTCACCACTTCATATTTATCCATTTGGGAAAATGATTTAAATGAGATACTACATCTCATACAATTTAAATAGGGATTTCTATTTTCGTGCCCTCGAGTCCTTAGTTGTACTCAGTTTTCCTCAGCCCCTTAGTTTTTCCTCAGTTTTCCCCAAGACCTTGTCTGAAACCCGCAGAAGGAGCTCGGACGGAGGATTCCCGTTTAGTTGGCGTTGGTTGGTGCTGGCAAGTGGGGCCGCTGTTGGTGCCCCGTAGTGGACACGTCTTCACTTATCCAGATCATCATGGGACCCACAACTTGTCCACGTTAGCGCGCCGGACCCACAGCTTACCCAAGTGACCGTTGCAAAGTGGGAGCCCGAGCCAGCCCCGCGCCCCTGCCCGTGCCATTGCTTCCCCTTTCTTTCCCCGCGCTCGTGCCCGTTCCATTGCTTCCCCTTTCTTTCCCCGCGCCCCATTGTTCTTCTTCTCCGCCAACGGCAGCCCTTCTCCGGCAGGCGGGTGATGTCTAGTTTCTCTTCGACCTCCCGTTCTTCATGGCCGCAGTATGGACCCGTGCCTTTGACAAGATGCCCTGACTGCCCACGCCAGGAGCCTCTGAAGCGGTCGATCTGTAAGACGGATGAGAACGGCAACCGTGGACGTGAGTTCCTTGCATGCGAGAGCTTGCCATATAGAGATGGGGATAAGGTTAGATCTCGCTCCAATTTCTCTGTTTTCTCTCGATTTTCTTGTTATTCCCTTGAATTTGGGATTTAGGGTTCACGTTGTTGTTTTCAGATCCTGAAGAAATGCAGGCATTTCGAGTGGATCGATGTGTATGTTCAGAGGCTTCAATTGCAGGAATCAATTGGCGCTATTGGGGAGCGCAATTTGGTAGGGGGGGGGACTTGCTGTAGAAAATGCGGCAGAGAGAGGAGCCGTTCCGGTTATGCCTAATGCTCCCAATGCAGGACTGGTGGAAGTGAAGGGAGAATTGAAGAAAATGAACAAGCATTTAAGACAGCTGATCGAGTTGAAAAAGCAAGCTAATCTGATGGCTAGTTGTTTTTTCTGTTGTATAATTGCGATCGGATTCTTATCATTGCTCACTGTAGCGCTAGAAGTTGTTACAAGGGATACCTTGTTACAAATCCATTATTCAGTTACATGCACTTGTAGTTGTTTTCATAGTTAGTGTGTGCATTCACCGAAATTACCAACTATATTGGAATGCTAAAGGAAGTTGATAATTGTTAGAGGGGTGACAAATAATCTATTCACTGAAATCTCCCAAATATGCCAAAACTATATCCCCTAAAAGAAAAGGAAAGCAAAAGATAGTTGATAATTGTTAGAGGGGTGACAATAATGCATTCACCGAAATCCGCAAGTATGTATGCCTCATGTTTATACCAAAATTATAACACTTTTGGGCCGTTTCAAATTACCAAAACTATATGCCAAAACTATATCCCCTAAAAGAAAAGGAAAGTGAAAGATAGTTGATAATTGTTTGAGGCGTGACAATAATGCATTCACCGAAATCCGCAAATATGTATGCCTCATGTTTATACCAAAATTATACCACTTTTGGGCCGTTTCAAATTACCAAAACTATATCCCAAACTATATCCCCTAAAAGAAAAGGAAAGCGAAAGATAGTTGATAATTGTTAGAGGGGTGACAATAATGCATTCACATAAATCCGCAAATATGTATGCCTCATGTTTATACCAAAATTATACCACTTTTGGGCCGTTTCAAATTACCAAAACTATATCCCAAACTATATCCCCTAAAAGAAAAGGAAAACGAAAGATAGTTGATAATTGTTAGAGGGGTGACAATAATGCATCCACTGACAGAGAGAGAGAGGGGTGGCCACGAAGAGAGAGAGAGAGAGGTGGCCACGAAGAGACGGGGAGGCGTATACTTCCCGTTAGATCAGTTGATCAACGGTTCGTGGAGTCGATCCGTGTGACAACGGCTCAACCAATCAGGATAAGTTTGGGCTTCTGAGAGTATTTGTGACAAAACTTGAGGGCAAAACTAAGTAGTACTAACAATCCAAGGGCACATAAATAGTAAATAGACTAAGGGATTCAAATAAAAAGAAGTATAAAATGAAAAATGCGTGTTTTGTACAATATAATTCATATTGGGCTACATCAAATTATTTGCAATTCAAATATACATGAGTGTGACAATTATGGCATCATTTAGACAAACTATGTTTTTGGGGAAGATATTTTGCAAAGGGGTTTGAGTGGAAAACCATGCATCTTCATAGCTACACTAGTGATTCTGAGAAGTGACAAGTTGCGGTAAAACTTGATTTATATATGTTTGTTAAGGTTTTCTAGGTGGCAGGTTGCGTAGGAAGACTCCATGAGTAGGTGATACGTCTCCAACGTATCGATAATTTCTTATGTTCCATGCCACATTATTGATGTTATCTACATGTTTTATGCACACTTTATGTCATATTCGTGCATTTTCTAGAACTAACCTATTAACAAGATGCCGAAGTGCCGCTTGTCGTTTTCTGCTGTTTTTGGTTTCAGAAATCCTAGTAAGGAAATATTCTCGGAATTGGACGAAATCAAAGCCCAGGGGCCTATTTTCTCACGAAGCTTCCGAAGTCCGAAGGAGAGACGAAGAGGGGCCACGGAGGGGCCACACCCTAGGGCGGCGCGGCCCCCTTGGCCGCGCGGCCCCGTGGTGTGGGGCCCCGTGCCGCCTCTTGACCAGCCCTTCCGCCTATAAAAAGTCTCCGTGACGAAACCCCCAGCACCGAGAGCCACGATACGGAAAACCTTCCTGAGACGCCGTCGCCGCCGATCCCATCTCGGGGGATCCAGGAGATCGCCTCCGGCACCCTCGCCGGAGAGGGGAATCCTCTCCCGGAGGACTCTACGCCGCCATGGTCGCCTCCGGTGTGATGTGTGAGTAGTCTACCCCTCGGACTATGGGTCCATAGCAGTAGCTAGATGGTTGTCTTCTCCCCATTGTGCTATCATTGTCGGATCTTGTGAGCTGCCTAACATGATCAAGATCGTCTATCCGTAATTCTATATGTTGCGTTTGTTGGGATCCGATGAATAGAGAATACTTGTTATGTTGATTATCAAAGTTATGTCTATGTGTTGTTTATGATCTTGCATGCTCTCCGTTATTAGTAGATGCTCTGGCCAAGTTGATGCTAGTAACTCCAAGAGGGAGTATTTATGCTCGATAGTGGGTTCATGTCTCCGTGAATCTGGAGGGGTGACAAGAACCTCTAAGGTTATGGATGTGCTCGTTGCCACTAGGGATAAAACATTGGTGCTATGTTCAAGGATGTAGTCACTAGTTACATTACGCGCAATACTTAATGCAATTGTATGTTGTTAGCAACTTAATACTGGAGGGGGTTCGGATGATAACCTGAAAGTGGACTTTTTAGGCATAGATGCAGTTGGATGGCGGTCTATGTACTTTGTCGTAATGCCCAATTAAATCTCACTATACTCATCATGATATGTATGTGCATGGTCATGCCCTCTTTATTTGTCAATTGCCCAACTGTAATTTGTTCACCCAACATGTTGTTCGTCTTATGGGAGAGACACCTCTAGTGAACTGTGGACCCCGGTCCAATTCTCTTTACTGAAATACAACCTACTGCAATACTTGTTCTACTGTTTTCTGCAAACAATCATCTTCCACACAATACGGTTAACTCTTTGTTACAGCAAGCCGGTGAGATTGACAACCTCACTGTTTCGTTGGGGCAAAGTACTTTGGTTGTGTTGTGCAGGTTCCACGTTGGCGCCGGAATCCCTGGTGTTGTGCCGCACTACATCTCGCCGCCCTCAACCTTCAACGTGCTTCTTGACTCCTACTGGTCCGATTAAACCTTGGTTTCTTACTGAGGGAAACTTGCCGCTGTGCGCATCACACCTTCCTCTTGGGGTTCCCAACGGACGCGTGTCGAACGAAAGACAATACGTCAACCACGCGCATCAAGCAAATTTCTGGCGCCGTTGCCGGGGAGATCAAGACACGCTGCAAGGGGAGTCTCCACTTCTCAATCTCTTTACTTTGTTTTTGTCTTGCTTAGTTTTATTTACTACTTTGTTTGCTGCACTAAATCAAAATACAAAAAAATTAGTTGCTAGTTTTACTTTATTTGCTATCTTGTTTGCTATATCAAAAACACAAAAAAATTAGTTTACTTGCATTTACTTTATCTAGTTTGCTTTATTTACTGTTGCTAAAATGGCCAACGCTGAAAATACTAAGTTGTGTGACTTCACTAGCACAAATAATAATGATTTCTTATGCACACTTATTGCTCCACCTGCTACTACAGCAGAATTCTTTGAAATTAAACCTGCTTTACTGAATCTTGTTATGAAAGAGCAATTTTCTGGTGTTAGTTCTGATGATGCTGCTGCCCATCTTAATAATTTTGTTGAACTATGTGAAATGCAAAAATATAAAGATGTAGATGGTGACATTATAAAATTAAAATTGTTCCCTTTCTCATTAAGAGGAAGAGCTAAAGATTGGTTGCTATCTCTGCCTAAGAATAGTATTGATTCATGGACTAAATGTAAGGATGCTTTTATTGGTAGATATTATCCCCTGCTAAAATTATATCTTTGAGGAGTAGCATAATGAATTTTAAACAATTAGATACTGAACATGTTGCTCAAGCTTGGGAAAGAATGAAATCTCTCGGTTAAAAATTGCCCAACCCATGGACTCGACTACTTGGATGATCATCCAAACCTTCTATGCAGGACTAAATTTTTCTTCACGGAATTTATTGGATTCAGCTGCTGGAGGTACCTTTATGTCCATCACTCTTGGTGAAGCAACAAAGCTTCTTGATAATATGATGATCAACTACTCCGAATGGCACACGGAAAGAGCTCCGCAAGGTAAGAAGGTAAATTCCGTTGAAGAAACCTCTTCCTTGAGTGATAAGATTGATGCTATTATGTCTATGCTTGTGAATGATAGGACTAATATTGATCCTAATAATGTTCCATTAGCTTCATTGGTTGCACAAGAAGAACATGTTGATGTAAACTTCATTAAAAATAATAATTTCAACAACAATGCTTACCGGAACAATTCTAGTAACAACTATAGGCCATATCCTTACAATAATGGCAACGGCTATGGTAATTCTTATGGGAATTCTTACAACAATAATAGGAATTCACCCCCTGGACTTGAAGCCATGCTTAAGGAATTTATTAGTACGCAAACCGCTTTTAACAAATCTGTTGAAGAAAAGCTTGGGAAAATTGATATACTTGCTTCTAAAGTTGATAGTCTTGCCTCTGATGTTGATCTTTTGAAATCAAAAGTTTTGCCTAATGAGAATCATCATAATAAAATTACTACTACAGCAAATGCCATTCAAGTTAGAATTAATGAGAATATAAGATTAATGGCTGAGCTGCGTGCTAGGTGGGATAGAGAAGAAAATGAAAAACTAGCTAAAGAGAAGAATATAGCTAAAGTTTGGACTATTACCACCACTAGTAATGCTAATGCTACACATGTTGCTGCACCTCCTACTAATACTAATAAAAGAATTGGTGTTAGCAATGTTTCCACTTCTAATGCAAAACGCGAAAACCGCTCGAAACCGCTAAACTGCTGAAACCGCTCGTGATAAAGCTGCCGAAATTTTTTCCAACATTGGGGATGATGATTCTATTGCTTTAGATTATAATGGTTTGAATTTTGATGATTGCCACATCTCTGAAGTTATAAAGTTCTTGCAAAAACTTGCTAAAAGTCCTAATGCTAGTGCTATAAATTTGGCTTTCACGCATCATATTACGAATGCTCTCATAAAAGCTAGAGAAGAGAAACTAGAGCGTGAAGCCTCTATTCCTAAAAAGCTAGAGGATGGTTGGGAGCCCATCATTAAGATGAAGGTTAAAGATTTTGATTGTAATGCTTTATGTGATCTTGGTGCAAGTATTTCGTTATGCCTAAGAAAATTTATAATATGCTTGACTTGCCACCGCTCGAAAAATTGTTATTTGGATGTTAATCTTGCTGATCATTCTACAAAGAAACCTTTGGGTAAAGTTGATAATGTTCGCATTACCGTTAACAATAATCTTGTTCCCGTTGATTTTGTTGTCTTGGATATTGAATGCAATGCATCTTGTCCCATTATATTGGGAAGACCTTTTCTTCGAACTGTTGGTGTTATTATTGATATGAGGGAAGGTAATATAAAATATCAATTTCCTCTCAAGAAAGGTATGTAACACTTCCCTAGAAAGAGAATGAAGGTACCTTTTGATTCTATTATGAGAACAAATTATGATGTTGACACTTCATCTCTTGATAATACTTGATGCACACTTTCTGCGCCTAGCTGAAAGGCGTTAAAGAAAAGCGCTTATGGGAGACAACCCATGTTTTTACCTACAGTACTTTGTTTTTATTTTGTGTCTTGGAAGTTATTTACTACTGTAGCAACCTCTCCTTATCTTAGTTTTGTGTTTTGTTGTGCCAAGTTAAGCCGTTGATAGAAAAGTAAGTACTAGATTTGGATTACTGCGCAGTTCCAGATTTCTTTGCTGTCACGAATCTGGGTCCACCTCCCTGTAGGTAGCTCAGAAAATTATGCCAATTTACGTGCATGATCCTCAGATATGTACGCAACTTTCATTTAATTTGAGCATTTTCATTTGAGCAAGTCTGGTGCCATTTTAAAATTCGTCAATACGAACTGTTCTGTTTTGACAGATTCTGCCTTTTATTTTGCATTGCCTCTTTCGCTATGTTGGATGAATTTCTTTGATCCACTAATGTCCAGTAGCATTATGCAATGTCCAGAAGTGTTAAGAATGATTATGTCACCTCTGAATATGTCAATTTATATTGTGCACTAACCCTCTAATGAGTTGTTTCGAGTTTGGTGTGGAGGAAGTTTTCAAGGATCAAGAGAGGAGTATGATGCAACATGATCAAGGAGAGTGAAAGCTCTAAGCTTGGGGATGCACCCGGTGGTTCACCCCTGCATATATCAAGAAGACTCAAGCGTCTAAGCTTGGGGATGCCCAAGGCATCCCCTTCTTCATCGACAACATTATCAGGTTCCTCCCCTGAAACTATATTTTTATTCCATCACATCTTATGTGCTTTTTCTTGGAGCATCGATTTATTTTTGTTTTTTGTTTTGTTTGAATAAAATGGATCCTAGCATTCACTTTATGGGAGAGAGACACGCTCCGCTGTAGCATATGGACAAGTATGTCCTTGGTTTCTACTCATAGTATTCATGGCGAAGTTTCTCCTTCGTTAAATTGTTATATGGTTGGAATTGAAAAATGATACATGTAGTAATTGCTATAAATGTCTTGGATAATGTGATACTTGGCAATTGTTGTGCTCATGTTTAAGCTCTTGCATCATATGCTTTGCACCCATTAATGAAGAAATACATAGAGCATGCTAAAATTTGGTTTGCATATTTGGTTTCTCTAAGGTCTAGATAATTTCTAGTATTGAGTTTGAACAACAAGGAAGACGGTGTAGAGTCTTATAATGTTTTCAATATGTCTTTTATGTGAGTTTTGCTGCACCGGTTCATCCTTGTGTTTGTTTCAAATAAGCCTTGCTAGCCTAAACCTTGTATCGAGAGGGAATACTTCTCATGCATCCAAAATACTTGAGCCAACCACTATGCCATTTGTGTCCACCATACCTACCTATACTACATGGTATTTTCCGCCATTCCAAAGTAAATTGCTTGAGTGCTATCTTTAAAATTCCATCATTCACCTTTGCAATATATAGCTCATGGGACAAATAGCTTAAAAACTATTGTGGTATTGAATATGTAATTATGCACTTTATCTCTTATTAAGTTGCTTGTTGTGCGATAACCATGTTTACTGGGAACGCCATCAACTATTCATTGTTGAATTTCATGTGAGTTGCTATGCATGTTTGTCTTGTCGGAAGTAAGGGCGATCTACACTGAGTTGAATGGTTTGAGCATGCATATTGTGAGAGAAGAACATTGGGCCGCTAACTAAAGCCATGATTCATGGTGGAAGTTTCAGTTTTGGACAAACATCCTCAAATCTCTAATGAGAAAAGAATTAATTGTTGTTGAATGCTAAAACATTAAAAGAGGAGTCCATTATCTGTTGTCTATGTTGTCCCGGTATGGATGTCTAAGTTGAGAATAATCAAAAGCGAGAAATCCAAATGCGAACTTTCTCCTTAGACCTTTGTACAGGCGGCATAGAGGTACCCCTTTGTGAAACTTGGTTAAAGCATATGTATTGCGGTGATAATCCAGGTAGTCCAAGCTAATTAGGACAAGGTGCGGGCACTATTAGTACACTATGCATGAGGCTTGCAACTTATAAGATATAATTTACATGATGCATATGCTTTATTACTACCGTTGACAAAATTGTTTCATGTTTTCAAAATCAAAGCTCTAGCACAAATATAGCAATCGATGCTTTTCCTCTATGAGGACCATTCTTTTACTTTCAATGTTGAGTCAGTTCACCTATTTCTCTCCACCTCAAGAAGCAAACACTTGTGTGAAGCTGTGCATTGATTCCTACATACTTGCTTATTGCACTTATTATATTACTCTATGTTGACAATATCCATGAGATATACATGTTACAAGTTGAAAGCAATCGCAGAAACTTAATCTTCTTTTGTGTTGCTTCAATACCTTTACTTTGAATTATTGCTTTATGAGTTAACTCTTATGCAAGACTTATTGATGCTTGTCTTGAAGTGCTATTCATGAAAAGTCTTTGCTTTATGATTCACTTGTTTACTCATGTCATACACATTGTTTTGATCGCTGCATTCACTACATATGCTTTACAAATAGTATGATCAAGATTATGATGGCACGTCACTCCGGAAATTATCCGTGTTATCGTTTTACCTGCTCGGGACGAGCGTAACTAAGCTTGGGGATGCTGATACGTCTCCAACGTATCGATAATTTCTTATGTTCCATGCCACATTATTGATGTTATCTACATGTTTTATGCACACTTTATGTCATATTCGTGCATTTTCCGGAACTAACCTATTAACAAGATGCCGAAGTGCCGATTGCTTGTTTTCTGCTGTTTTTGGTTTCGAAATCCTAGTAAGGAAATATTCTCGGAATTGGACGAAATCAA
Source organism: Lolium rigidum (assembly GCF_022539505.1). NCBI lineage: Eukaryota > Viridiplantae > Streptophyta > Magnoliopsida > Poales > Poaceae > Lolium > Lolium rigidum. The sequence goes on from NC_061509.1 coordinate 64,779,445, forward strand.
AGCCCGGGGGCCTATTTTCTCACGAAGCTTCCAGAAGTCCGAAGGAGAGACGAAGAGGGGCCACGGAGGGGCCACACCCTAGGGCGGCGCGGCCCCCCCTTGGCCGCGCGGCCCTGTGGTGTGGGGCCCCCCGTGCCGCCTCTTGACCTGCCCTTCCGCCTATAAAAAGTCTCTGTGACGAAACCCCCAGTACCGAGAGCCACGATATGGAAAACCTTCCAGAGACGTCGTCGCCGCCGATCCCATCTCGGGGGATCCAGGAGATCGCCTCCGGCACCCTGCCGGAGAGGGGAATCATCTCCCGGAGGACTCTACGCCGCCATGGTCGCCTCCGGTGTGATGTGTGAGTAGTCTACCCCTAGACTATGGGTCCATAGCAGTAGCTAGATGGTTGTCTTCTCCCCATTGTGCTATCATTGTCGGATCTTGTGAGCTGCCTAACATGATCAAGATCGTCTATCTGTAATTCTATATGTTGCGTTTGTTGGGATCCGATGAATAGATAATACTTGTTATGTTGATTATCAAAGTTATGTCTATGTGTTGTTTATGATCTTGCATGCTCTCCGTTATTAGTAGATGCTCTGGCCAAGTTGATGCTAGTAACTCCAAGAGGGAGTATTTATGCTCGATAGTGGGTTCATGTCTCCGTGAATGCGGAGGGGTGACAAGAACCTCTAAGGTTATGGATGTGTCTGTTGCCACTAGGGATAAAACATTAGTGCTATGTTCAAGGATGTAGTCACTAGTTACATTACGCGCAATACTTAATGCAATTGTCCGTTGTTAGCAACTTAATACCGGAGGGGTTCGGATGATAACCCGAAAGTGGACTTTTTAGGCATAGATGCGAGTTGGATGGCGGTCTATGTACTTTGTCGTAATGCCCAATTAAATCTCACTATACTCATCATGATATGTATGTGCATGGTCATGCCCTCTTTATTTGTCAATTGCCCAACTCGTAATTTGTTCACCCAACATGCTCTGTTCGTCTTATGGGAGAGACACCTCTAGTGAACTGTGGACCCCGGTCCAATTCTCTTTACTCGAAATACAACCTACTGCAATACTTGTTCTATCGTTTTCTCGCAAACAATCATCTTCCACACAATACGGTTAACTCTTTGTTACAGCAAGCCGGTGAGATTGACAACCTCACTCGTTTCGTTGGGGCAAAGTACTTTGGTTGTGTTGTGCGGGTTCCACGTTGGCGCCGGAATCCCCGGTGTTGCGCCGCACTACATCCCGCCGCCCTCAACCTTCAACGTGCTTCTTGACTCCTACCGGTCCGATTAAACCTTGGTTTCTTACTGAGGGAAACTTGCCGCTGTGCGCATCACACCTTCCTCTTGGGGTTCCCAACGGACGCGTGTCGAACGAAAAGACAATACGTCAACCACGCGCATCAGTAGGTGCCACTATGTTTTTATTTTTTTGCGCATGAAATGACTCAATTAGATATGTTAATATCATTTGTTGACTCTCTGTTGACCAGCTACTTCAGGGTAAAACTGAGTATATTGCATTTGCCAGTCTAAGTACTCGAGGGGAAAACTGAGTACAAATAAAATTTCTGTATAAGGCCCGAGGTTATAACTGAGTACACCAAACGTCCCAGGGTTAGACTCGTGTCGCGGTGCAGGCTGCAGCCGTGCATAGCGGACGCGTGTTGCGGTACACGCCACCTTCGTCTTTATAGAGCCCTTTTTCTCTCCCTCGACGCACGTTCTCACTGCAACCGCCTCTCCTGTCCCATCATCTTCTCCACAACCGAAGAAAAAACCCCGAAGAAAACCGCCGGCGATGGACAAGAATGAGATGCCCATTGTCGGTGCATCAGCCGCCGGCGCATCGGCCGCTGCCCCTGTCCAGGCCCCTGTCGCTGCTTCGAACGTAGCAGCCGGCGCATCAGCCGCCGGCGCATCGGACGCCGCCACCGTCCAGGCCCCCATCGCTTGGAACCCGTACGAACCAGTGCCGTACGTCGCGCCGGAGAACCCCTACGACACCAGCATCATCGACGACGAGCCGGAGGTAACCCTTTGCTCCCTTGTTCTTATCCCATTTCAATCCTTTTGTGTTAGATCTAGCGTTATTAGAGTTCGTCTGTTCCTAGTTCAATTCATTTGTGTTAGATCTTGCGTTATTAGGGTGCGTCTGTTCCTAGTTCAATCCTTTTGTGTTAGATCTTGTGTTATTAGTGTTTGTGATTTGCTTTTGTTTAAGATTTGTGCCGATGATGATGAATATTTGGGCACAAATTGATTCAGGGTTTGGTCAGTAAACAATTGGTGTGTACAAATTTGTTGTGCATGATCTTTGGTTTACTGACTCAAATCCTGGATATAAGTGTGTCCAATGTAACTGAGGCTACCTCTTTTTTTCGAGCCCATATTATCATGCATGATCTTTGTTCACTCTCTGTTCCATCATCGTTGCAATTGACTCTGTGTTTTTTGCACGATCTTTGGTGCTACGTGACAGGTGCAGAGCAGCGACGTCGACAGCGACGACGAGTCCTTCCACACCAAGACTCGTCACATCCTCAGGAGGCTGCAGTCCGGCCATTCGATGGCCCCTTTGCTCGAGGCATTTACAAGTGCCCCTTTTGCAACAGGAAGCTCCGCGCCACCGACTTCAACTGCCTGGTGAACCATGCTGAATCCATTGGCAGATGCGGCGCTAGAGTTGGAACAACGGTGAACGTGCATGCGTTCATGGCCAAACACAAAGCACTTGGGATTCACCTGCGCAACCTCCAAGCGAGTCACATGCGCTACCTGGAGGCGTTGAACATGCCTACTGCACTCTCTGTATGTGACTTATGTTGTAGGGTTCTATCGGTACTACTGTTGGATCTATCGTGAATATATTTATGCTATGTTGGCTGCTGTATGCAGCTTATCCTATATTTTCTCTGGATTTGTGCCCTAGATTTCCTACCTGATTGCGTAAAAATGAAGGCATAAAGAAATGAATGGCGCTAAAAAACAGAAGGAGAAGCTGCTCTAGATTTGCTACCAATTTGGGCTATCAAATATGAATGAGATCGAGCGAGAGAGAGGAAAAAGGTACATTGAAAACTGCTAATCTGGGCGAAAGCACTCGTGCCCACGTCCCAGACCCACACGGCTCAACACGCTACGGCCCCACATGCTACGGCCACACAAACATGGTCTCGTCCTGTCCCACGCGGTTCCTTCTTACCAGCCCCACACGACGCGGCCCCACACGACGCGGTCCCACAAATGACACGACCCCACTCGTCAGCACAGAACGGTCAACTTAACAGATTCCTTCCGTCCGAGCTCCTTCTGCGGGTTTCAGACAAGGTCTTGGGGAAAACTGAGGAAAAACTAAGGAGCTGGGAAAACTGAGCACAACTAAGGACCCGAGGGCACGAAAATAGAAATTCCATTTAAATACTACTTTGGAAATGATTTAATATTCTCAAGTAATAACATATGAGGTCATGAAGACTATCATCACCTCACATTGAATTACTTGGGAAAGTGATTAAAAAGGGAGGCTATACCTCATAAGATTTAATTACTATTTTTAAAATAATTTAAATGAGCTAGAAATGACTACATAGCCATTATTTGAATCTAGCCCATGATCATATGAAACAACCATGTCATAATTTCACATATTTAGATAGACAATATGCAATTTGATTTTTGAGAGTTGGAATCAACTCAAAATGAATTATGGTTGATTTTTAATAAATGTTTGAAATCTGAAAACCTACTGCCTTGTTATTTTTGTTGCAAGTGTTTTGTAATGAAACAAGGGTTGAGACCCATGGGGTTGGATAGAGAATTTCATCTACTTTCATACCAAATTTGAATCATCCAATTTGGAAGGGTAGATTTGTTTTTATTCAAATGTGAATAAGGCACCAGTATTCAAAATTGGTTTAACAGATTTAAAATGAATTCAAACGCATGGGCTTAGGCGGGAAACGAGAATGGGCCAGAGAGGGGGGTTCGTAGGCCGGCCCAGCAACGCATCTCGCACGCGCGGGCGGCCTGACAAAGGGTCCCGCATGTCAGTGACTAATAAAACCCGAATCGGTATGAGAGAAAGGGGTCCGTTGGATTAGAACGAAGATCGACGGTCGAGGCTCATCGTCATCAACGACGAGATAAAACCCTGGCTATGGCGGAGCTAGGGGGTCGGAGGCTTATCAGAGGTCCGGCGAGGTTCGGCGAGGTGGGCAATCGAAATGGTCGACGACGGCGAGTCCAACGAGGGTCGAGGGAGCGGCGGAGGTGGTCGAAATCGTCGCCTCCTTCTGGCTACTGCCGCGGCGAACTCCGGCCAAATTCCGGCGAACCTGGAAGCAATGTGGCGGGGCGAGTGTGCTAGAGTGCTCAGAGAGGAGAGGGGAGTGAGATGGTGTGCAGAGATCGAGCAGGGGAGGGCTCATTTTATAGGCTCGTGAGAGGGCCGAGGCTCACGGACAGGTCAATGATGGAGGCGAGGCTACAACGGCGGAGAGGCATGGGCGAGGTGCTAGGACGGTGCCGCGTCATCTGGCGGTCCTCGTGAGCGTCATGGCGAAGCAGGAGGTAGACGGGAGCGTGCGGTGACGTCGGTGTCCGGGAGGTACTATGGCGGGTGGCCGTCGATGGTGACGACAACTACAGGGCTCCGGTGTCCACTTGGAGGTGTCTGGGAGGGAGCTGGGTCATGGGTGAGTGCGTGTGCGAGAGGAGAGGGCGAGGGGAGGTCAGAAGTGATGGGGCGAGGCGACGCTCTGGCGTGCCCGTGGGCGTGTCCGTGCGCGCTCTGGTGTCATAGGGCGTCGTGGGCACGTCCTGGCCAGGGCAGTGCCATGCTCTCCTTGGCCAAGGGCTGGTGTGATCATGATCAGGGGAGCAATGTCAACCTCCAGGACATGCTGATGTGAGCCAGGGAAGAGAGGAGAGGGAGTTGGCATGGTGAGGTCATGAGTGCATGACATGAGCAATGTTTGGTCACTTCTCTCCTTGGAACAGTGGTGCAAGGGTATGGCTTGATCCAGGGGATGTAAAAGGACAATGATGATCACACATGATCTCTGGTTTAGGCAAAAATCCAAAGGATAATAGAGTGTATGCACATAACCAGATTGTGCACACCATGTGTTTGATGAAATGGCCGAAAGAACTTTGAATTTGTATTTTGCCAAAATAATTTATAGGTGTGATTCAATTAATATTTGGCACCTCTTGATGGCCTTGGTTTGAAATTTGGAAATGGTCTGGTGAAAATCAAATTTGGGTTGATCTAGAATCTGTTTCAATGTTGTCACTTTGGTTACTTATTATAAGCAATTGAATTTGATTTAGCATGATTGGTCAACACCACTTTATTCATTTTTATGTGTACTTGGATGAGGAGCAAAGAGATGGGAAAGTTTAGTTGAGAAACTGTTTACTACAGAGGCTCAAAGTAGGCACCATGATATAATTGTCACAAATGACATTTATCATATGTGACTTGGTTTTGATTTTTCTTTTGATTTGTTTTGCATTCCTTTGATTCAAATATTATTATTTTGAGTTTATTAAGGTTTTCAAACCATCTACACAAAGTAAGCATGGCCTAGGTGAAGATTTGCAAAAGTGGCCATAGTCTCATATGTGATGCTATTTTTATTTTATTTTCTTTTTGCTTTGTTTCTCTTTGATCCCAATAGGCATGGTTTAGGGTTTATAAGCATTGTTAAACACTTCAAACAAACATCATGGCAATATCACATCCTACATGCATGAGCACTATGCACACAACTCCAAGTTTTTGTTGGCTCAAAATTTTGGAATAAGGGAATTTCATTTCTTCTTTGTTTTGAAAATTTGGGATGTTACAAGATCTAGACCTACAATCCCCACCAATCCATTTTTCCTCTAAGTGAGGGAACCCCTTTGGATCTAGATCTTGCAGTCATTTGTTAATTTCCTCCTTGTCCTTCCTCTCTAATCTCATCCTATCATTTGTTGCTTTGGTGGGATTTGAGTGTGAAGGATTTGAACACCTCTAGTGTTCTTGCTTTGCATCATTGCATAGTGTTGAGCTCTCCACCACGATTAGTTCGAGTGAGAGACAGTGAGCTTGTTACTCTTGGAGGGAGACCTCCTAGTTGGCTTGGCGGGTGGTGCTCCGATCTCTTCAAGGAAGATTGTGAAGAGGTCCGGGCTTCTCCTTCGTGGAGCTTGTGAAGTGGTTTTGGAGCTTGCCATCTCCGGAGTGGAGGAAAAGCTAACCATAAAGAAATGACCATTATCCTTCGTGGGTTTGGCTCGGAGAATAGGGTGAGCCTTCGTGGCGTTGGGGAATCCTTCGTGGGACCTCCAGTTCTCCAAACGTGACGTACCTTCTTTCAAAGGAAGGGAACACGGGAATACATCCTCGTCTCCGCGTGCCTCGGTTATTTCTATACCCGAGCTTACTTTTCTTGTGATAGTCATCGTGCTTGAAGTACATATATCTTGCTATCACTTGTGCTACATATATCTTGTGCCTATCTTTCTTAGTTCTAGTTGTTATGGTTGCACTTAGTTGAGCTTAGCATATTTAGGATTTGTGCTTGTAAAATAAACGTTATTTTAATTCTGCATTCTTACAAGCTAAATCCGTAAGAGTTTTTAAAACGCCTATTCACCCCCTAGGCGCCATCTCGTCCTTTCAACAATGTTACGAGCAACTTCAAAATAATCTCGTTGACCATATGTGGAGGATCAAAGGATTATCAGCAAATGTCGCGGCGCCTTGATCTAGCCCCATTTATTACATTTGTTTAGTTGTTTTATTGTTTGTTGTATTTTAATTTGAAAACAATTTTCGCAAACATATTTATTTGTATGGTATGTTTAATAAATGGTTGTGTTTCCGAAAACCCCCTATAAAAAAGTTTGGGGACGACATTTGGGGGACGCGGCTGGGGAGCGACATCCTCCAAACACGACACGAATAAAACACGTCCCTCAAACACTCGATCCGACACCATTTAGGGATGCTTTGAAGGATGCGGTTAAAGATGCTCTAAACCCAGAAGTGAGGACCTCACCTATCTGGTGGGGAGAGTGGATAAAAGACTAGCGGGTATTGCTAATCTCTTGTCATATTCTAGCAAACTCATGGTGATTAAATCTGTTATTGCTGCGATGCCTATACTACTTTGCTATGAGCATAGTTATGGTACATTTTACCATTTTGGATCACTTTGAAAAGTTCTGCAGAATTTTTTTCATGGAACAACAAGGACATTCAAAAGAGTGGAAAGTGTCTTGTTAGTTGGGATAATGTCTTGCTAGTTATTTTTATTTGTATTTTTTTAAATATTTGTAAATATATTTAAAATGTATTTTAAATAAAGGATGCATATGCACCCTGGCAGAAACACCCTGTCCAAACAATATCATGTGAATAGTTATGTCAGAACATCAAAACTTATCATTCTTCCTTCGAGTTCTTATTTTTCCCAAAGAAATAAAATTTTATTTCAGAATTTTTTTACTTGTTTCCAGACAATGCGTTCGTACTCCTGCACCCGTGGATTTCCAATAATCCTAGACTTACGGACTCTTTCGGTTACAAATATTCTTACTGACTGACGTGGAGTAAATTGGTTGGTTCAGCTTTGATTCCTCCCATAAAAATCGGAAACCTTCCTCCACGCTACCGTGCACGATGCGCGTCTGTAGATGATTTCCGTAAAATGATTTTTGTAGGTGTAGCATTACTGGTGGATTTCCTATCCAAAGGGTGCCTTCATTGTGCTACGTTAACATTTGAGATACTTGTTAATTACATCCATATTCTGCAGTGACATAGAGACATAGAGTTACTAATTCAGGAATGCATTCACATACGAAGTATACTATGTTTGTTGATGACTGATTAGTACTAATTGATTGCAAGCAACAGTTCATTCATATTCAGATAAAGGATGTGATCGTTAAGTCATATACTTATGAAAGTCCTTATACATCTCTCTGATGCAGATGGCGGGGGTCTCTCGTCCTCCTTTTGGAGCAAAAATCAATTAGTTATATATGAAACAATGGGTGTAAAAGGTTATAAAAAGGGTGCCTTCATAGTGCTACCTTATCTTTTGAGATACTGGTTACTAATTCAGGAATGCATTCACATACGAAGTATACTATATTTGCTGATGACTGATTAGTACTAATTCATTGCAAGCAACGGTTCATTCATATTCAGATAAAAGATGTGATCGTTAAGTCATATACTTATGAAAGTCCTTATGCATCTCTCTGATGCAGATGGCGGGGGTCTCTCGTCCTCCTTTTGGAGCAAAAATCAGTTAGTTATATATGAAACAATGGGTGTAAAAGGTTATCAAAAAGGGTGCCTTCATAGTGTTATCTTATCTTTTGAGATACTGGTTAATTACATCCATATTCTGCAGTGGCGTAGAATTACTAATTCAGGAATGCAATCACATACTGAGCATACTATGTTTGTTGGTGACTAATTAGTACTAATTCATTGCAAGCAACGGTTCATTCATATTCAGCAAAAGGGGGTGTGATCATTAAGTCATTTATGAAAGGTAAAATATAAACAAGGTAGTTCATGAATAACTTCATTGATTAAGGCAGTGTATCATGCAATGCAACATAAGGACTGAAAAATACCATTTGCGGTGTTCCAGCAGTACGTGTAGCCCCTAATTTCGCCCACCGCAAAAACTTGGCCACCGAGTTCAATGGCACCACAGAACGTCGGAAAATGATGTTCAGGTGAAGGGTTCTCCAACATTCTCCAGTCGCCACCCCCTTCAAGGTAGAAAATCCTTTTGTCGAACAAGGCGATGAGCTTGTAATCTGCGTACCTCCCACCTTTTGTGGGCACTTGGCAGATTACAATCTTCAACAAATTAATTGCTCGACCCCAGAAAACATAGTATGACCATTCTTCAGTAGCAGGTTGATATGAAACACTATAATGACCAATCTTCGGATCAGGTAGGGATGGAAGGGGGATATGTCGCTCGGTGTAGACGTTCACGAGGCACCACTAGCACCCATGATGATCGGCGGCGGCGATCCAGTCGCCGTTCGCGCCAAGCCATTTTCTGTCGTGCATGAACGTCAGGGCGACAGAACGGCGATGATGGTCGAGGGGCACCAGGTCGTACACGGTATCATGCAGACGAGATGCTCTCGCCACGTCCCAGTGTTCATCGAACCAATAAGCAGGCGGAGGCATCAGCAGACAGGGTTCATCCCAATGGTACATCTTACATTTATCTTACTGATCTGGTCGTAGAGCTCCCTGGAACATGCGCGTCCGTAGATGATTACCGTAAAATGATTTTTGTACGTGTAGCATTACTGGTGGATTTCCTATCCGAACGCACACTTCTCTCAATCTCTCTCCTCACTCCGGTGGCCCCCACACACTGCCTCCCCACCCACGCCGCCGCGCCCCATCCCACCGCCGGCCCGAGGATCTCGCTCGCTCGGGGGCAGGCCAGGCCTCCCCCGCGGACATCCTCTCTACCGGTTCCGCTGCCGCAGCCACCGCGCGCGCGTTAGAGGGCTGCACAGCGCCGGCCTCCACCTCCCGCGGGACAAGTGATGCTGGCGAGGATGCCCCGCTCCACCCTTCCTTCGAGCAGCCAGGGATACGGTCCCCGCCGCCGTCCTTTGCACAGCCGTGTGCGCACACGCCTCCCAGCTGCAGCCGGACGCGGATGACGGGCTTCCACCGACCACCGCTGGCTGCGCTCAAGGCCAAGGCCAATTGCACGACTGGTGCAGCTGTCGAGCCTGCTGCGCCTTATCTAGGTGCGTATGTGATTCTTCTCCTTTCCTGGAGCATTTATTTCGACTCAGTTCAAACTATTACTATGTTGTTCCAGTTAGTAATGACATGAACAGATTGCTTGCCCTGTCTTCTATATCATGGATACGTAGATTATTTTTCTGAAATATAGAAGCAGAGTGGTCAGCGGAAAAATAACACCACCCAGAAAAGTTCAGTGTGTGTGTACCAAAGATTATTGTACTACTCAGAGCAAGCATGCAAACTTCACATCGTGTGTAGGAGTCCAAAAAGTACCCTACAGTTACATAGATTAATAAATATATCTAGAGGAAAAAATAATCTGGAAGTATATTGCTGAGAAAACATCAGGGCCTTTTGCTGATTGTGTGAAACTCCCCTGCAACAGAGGATGCACCAATAAATGATATAGACAATCTAAATGGGAGAAATTCGAAAAGAAGTGTGAGCCGCATACCAGGAAAATGACATTTTGTTCAGTATTAGCGTGTTGGGGAAATAATCGATGGCATCGATCAGTACTCTACATGTAAAAGGAACAATCGTATAAGGATATCAACAAGTTAACTTAGAATGCAGTAATCAGTTTATAGGAGGCAGAAAAGATCGGTTGCAGCCTCTTGTAGCATTGTAGGTAGTCCATGGATGCCAATACACATGTCTTGGATGACAGTAGGAGGAAAATATATGATGTCTTGGCTGTGGCTACTGAGCTTTGATGACTCAAAATAAGGTTTCATCCACACGCGGCAGACGCAGATGAAGACAATCACTATAACCTATAGTAAGTTCCACAATCACTATAATGAAGTGGGCTGGATTTTTACAGAAAAGGAGGGGGAAATGAGAAGTGGGGAGGCGATGTGGTTAATTGGAAGTGGAAAGACTGCGTGCGAAAAGACCGCTTGGGATTTCATTGTTGTTTGGCAAAAAAAAAAGATTTAAAAATAATATATGATGTGGCGCTGCTGCTTGTACTGCAAAAATCAGTAGTGTGGGGGTCCTATTTAGTTATAGAAGATATATCTGTTAAGGAGGCACAGTATTACACATGGAGTATACTAATTATCAATCTAAATCTGACATATGTTCCACTGTTAGCTTAATCCACTGCAAAACATGTGTTTCAGTATGTGTCATGTCCTGCTGATATCAGTCTTCGCTGATGTCTAAACATGTATTGTTAGTATGTTGCCTATGCCTACTGCCCCTCACATTAATGGTTTTGTAGAACCTTGCTGTTTCAAGCTGATGTGATATTACTAAATTTTTGCTAGCTGGATGCTGGAAAATTTGGTCTGATAACAATATAATTGTTGGCCTTATCCAACTAGATAATCTGAAGCTGTGGTTTTGTGTAACAGTACTCTTGTTTTTATGTAAACAGTGCGCAAGTTTGGTCACTATGATTAATTCTGTTCATTTTATTGCCTAGATTTGTTGGTCATGAATATGAAAGGTGCGAGAAGATTGCTGTTGCTGCTTCTTTAGCATATGAATGTGTTGAAATGGCTACTCAAGGCTGCATACCACAAGTACCCTATTCCAAGCAAGTATCGCCAGGTGTTTCAGGCAGTTGTAAAGACACCAGGTAGTTGATCGGTGAACAGTAAGGGTATAGTCAAGAATGAACAACAAGGATTGTCTATATCTGAAATAGTTGTGGTTTGCACGCATGAAACATGTTTGGATTCGATTTCTTCTTCGCTCAATGCAGGTCTTAGAAGAAAGTTCTAACGGCAGGTTTTGATCCACCTAGATCTCGATGGTGCTGGAGCCTCTAATGTGAGCTTTCTTTTTATAGATTTTTACATGGATAACAAATCTTGATAGTACTATATGAATGGTAGGAATAAGGATGAAATGCCTTTACTTATTTTCTCAGAGCTCGCTGTATCTCGTGGTTGGTGCATAACTAACCTTTTACCATTACTTTATCCAGTGAAGAAAGGAACTTGTGTTGTCACTGTGGCCCTACATTTTGTGCTGACTGCTCAAGATTGCCAGGTAGCAGCCTATTTGCTGTGTAATGTACTGCTATGCAGCCTACTCAGAAGAGATCCCTGAACCATATCTGAATGGGGCATCAGTTCCCATTCCCTTTAATGTACTTTTAAAAGGTTCAAAGTACCATCTCTATTTTTGTGCAAGGGGGACTTTTTTCTAGTATTGACCAGTTGCTACTTTCGTATTTGTTCAGGAGTTGGCTGAACTTGTGCACAAGGTCCATTTGCTTTGCCGGCTAGCAAGGGTTGGGGTAGTTGACATGGCTTGCAATGGGCCTCTAATTCAGGTGCATTATACCATTGTTCATTTATACCATTTAAATTTCTCATGTTCCAAGATGATGCAGTTTCATGATAGATTTTCAGAAGTACTAAACTGAGGCATCTTTCAAGATAAACCATGTTTGTTTGTTTTTCAAAACTTGATAAACCATGTTTGTTGTTCAAAATGTTCTTTTCAGGCTTCAGTTCTCTGTTTCACCACACGACTTGCTGTGGAATGGTGTAGACATTCAGAAACTGGCTAATAACCTCCTTAGTCTTGTGAGCTGGGTAAGCCCTCTTTGGGTTTACATGTATTTACATATTGTTTCCATACATTCTTTTCTTTCTTAAATAAAAGAATATATTGTGCATGTAGTTCTATTGTACATTCTGTGTAATTGCATGATCTACTGACAGGGGATCTTTCAAATGAAATATGGCTTTCGCACTTCAAGTCATGTAGGCACGACTGAAGAGGTATTGTATCTGCTCCCTTACGACTGTGCTTGCTGAAGGAATTGGCTCCACCTCTTCCTTTTCAGATTTAAGAACCGTGTAATTTTGAAAGAGCGTAATCTTATTCCGTTGCGCTACAAGCTATTTTTCCGTTTGACATACCTGCACCACCGAACCGCGTGGCGCTAACAATAATCATACAAAACAGGATCATAAACCATACAACGGAGAGTGCTAGTTCAGTGCGTGCCCTGCCCACCTCATTGAATTGCTTTGAGATGAACCTGGTATAAGAGCATGTCTAAGAGCAGGTCTAACAGACCCCGTAAAAGGGGCAAACCCGTATAATAACCGCCGGTTTGAGGGTTTCGGCTCTACCCGGCCATCTAGCACGTCCCGTAAAAACGGCTCCCGAATCGTTTTTTGCTGTTTTCGAGTACGGGGCGGGTCCTCGCCCCCTACTTGTGCGGGGTGGGAGCAGGGATAGTGGGCGAAACCACTATCGTCCACTCCACTGCGCGGGAAGCATTTCGCTGAAGCCAACTGCCGCCGCCGCCGCCCGATCTCCTCCCCCGCGCCATTCCCGACCGGATCCGGCCGCCATGGACCGTCCGCAAGAGCCGCCTACCGCCGGCGGTACACCTCCTTCGGACGCGGTGGTTGATGTCCCCGTCGGAGGTCCGCCGGCCGCCGGCGTCGTGTCCGCCATGATCGCCTCCACCATCCCGTCGAAGAGGAAGAGGATCCCGAAGCAATTCTTCGAAGCACCGGCGGCGGCCGCCGATTCACCGGCGAGCGCCGCCGGCTGCCAAGAAGACGGGCCGGTTGAAGAGCAAGGCCGCCGGCCGAGGGCGTGGCGCCGGCCAAGGTGCGGACCAAGGCAATCGGCCCGCATCGGCCTCGCGCCTCCGCCGGCCTCCAAGGTCACGACCCCTCCTCCGTCCGTTCCGGCCGTTGCACTGCCCGCGCCGCCGCCAACCACCATCGACGTAGACAAGGTGTTCGATGTTGAGTCCACAACATCGTACTTGGAAAAAGCTCAACGATTCCGCGGTGAATTTGGACGCCGGTATCGGTGCATTCGATGGGGAGTGCAATGTTGAAGACTTTGATGATGAGGAGGAGGATGAGGGTGACGAGGAGGTGGTTGAGGTTGATTCGGCTGCCGCCGGTTCTTCGTCGACGCCGAGCCACGCACGGCGAACTACGGCGAGATCGAGGACGTCATCTTGGTCCGTGCTTGGAGCAAGGTGGGGATGGATGCGTGCACCGGAGTGGACCAAGGCGGCAAGCGCTATTGGCGCCGCATTGAGGATCAATACCATCGACCGAAGCCTCGCACGAAGAGCATGGCGGACGGATCCTACCGCTCCCTTGAAGGCCGATGGAACATCATCAAGCCGGCTTGTTCTCGTTGGAGTGCCGCCATGGATCAAGTGGCCGACAACCCTCCTAGTGGATGCGTGCTCGGAGGACTACATAAGTTTTCCTTGTGTTGATGATGTGTTCATGATGTGGAAACATCTCCTCATACTATTGTTGTGCAGCCCAAGTATGCTCAAGGTAGGTACAAGGACATGGCCGGCTCAAAGAACAAGGAATTTCAATTTGAACATTGCTTTTCCATCCTTCAACATCTTCCTAAATGGAAGTTGCGGGACAACGAGCCAAAGTGCAAGAAGGAGGCACTTATCACCATGGATGATGAAGCGGAGGACATGAGGGGGAGAAACACCAAGCAAGCCCGAGGGCAACAAGAAGGCCAAGGAGAGGGTCAAGGTAGAACTTGAAGCAGCCTAGCTTCGGGAGAAGTTGGATCAACTCATGAAGTCCAAGGAGGCATTGACGATGAAGACGTTGGAGACCAAGCTCATCATCACCGACAAGAAGAGTGTGGTGAAGCTTGCCAAGGTGCAAGCAAGGAAGGAGCTTGACATGAAGATGATCGCAACCAAAGAAGCCAAGGCCATGAAGGAGCTCTTGGCCGAGGAGAGGAAATCATGATGATGCGCACCGACGGCATGGACGAGGATCACCTGGCGTGGTGGAAGGAGACCAAGGCGGACATCATTGCGAGGAAGAAGGCTGCGCGTCAAGCTCGTGATCAAGGTGAGTCTCCGGCGAGCGGTGGCGCCGGTGGTGATGGATCCGTTGATGGTTGATCACATTTGGGAATTCCGTGGCTTGAACATTGCCTATGATCGTGTTGTGATGTTAAAACTATGAATTATGCATCACATATTTTTGATGTGCTATGTTTGATGTGAAATTGTTGTGCAAATTTCTGTCTAAAACCCTGTTTTGAGGGGCCAAAAACTCGGACGAGCTAGCAGAGCCCGTATCCCCACCCCGTAAAACAGAATTATTCTGTTTTACGGGGTGGGATACGGGCTCGCTAGCTCGCCCGAGTTTTTGGCCGGCTGAAACCGGATACAGGGCCCTTTACTCGTGTTATACGGGGCGAAAAAATACGGGGCCTGTTAGACATGCTCTAACAGGCCCCGTATTTCGCTGCCCCGTATAAGTCTCTTATTTCGCCCCGTATCGAAAAACTGCTCCATTTCGAGCCATTCCGTCTAGCAGACCCCGTATTTCGTCCCGTATTTTCAAAAATAAAAACCCCGGGAAGTTCATCTTCATTGATCATACTAGGGATCATACATACATATTGATCATACTACATCTAACTAAGCATCAACCTACGTCTAGTCGTCAAGGATGACGTAGGGGATGAAGGCGATCCTCGCCGCCTCCTCCTGCGCCTGTCGCGCCTGCCGCGCCTGCCGCGCCTCGAACTCCTGGACGGCGGCGATGGCCGCCGCCTGCTCGTCTGCCTCCGCCCGAGCTTTCTCGGCGGCCTCCGCCTCGGATTCGGCCACCGCACGGCGGTAGGCCGCCTCCTCTTCCGCCGCCGCGTCTTCCTCCTCGCCGCCTCCGCTTCCTCCGCCGGCCGGTGCCGCCGATGGTGGCCCTCCATGCCGCCAACGCCGCGCGGTCGCGGCCGCCACCGCGCGCGCCATTTCTCGAACGCTTCGCCGCTCATCGGCTTGAGCGGCGGGTCTCGCTTGTACCACCGCCCACCCGCGGCGTACTCCCGGAGCGGCTCCGGCACGTACGGCGCGCCGGCGTGCTTGCGGGCCGCGCGGACGGCTCCCGGCGGCGGACAACTTGCACTTGAGCCGCCACGCATTCTCTACGGTGTCCGGCGAGCGGGATCGCTTCGATCCGCTCGCCGGCGAGGCGCTACTGCGGCGGCGGGAGTCCATCCTGGCTTGGGGGTGGAATGCGGCGCGGAGGAGCGGCTAATTGCTCGCCGGAGCAGGAGGAGGAGGCGGCGGCGCACGGCGGAGCTAGGGTTGCGAGTGAGGGGTTAACCCCTCACTCGCACTCGCGCCCACTATATGTACGGGGCGACGGGGCCGATTTCCTGGGCCCCGTATTCCGCCGAAACGGGGCGGCCCGAATACGGGGCCTGCTAGACGGCCCAAACCGCGCCTGCCCCGTATGTCGCCGGAATTTTACGGGGTGGGCGGGTTATACGGGGCCTGTTAGACATGCTCTAAGAAGAGCAAAAGGAGTGAGCATTTGGTGCACATGAGCACCACTGCTCTCAGTTTTTTAAATATTAAAAAAATTATGTATCTGTGTTTCAAAAAATTATCACATTTATTTCGTGAATACATATATATGTTTCGAATACTCGTGAGAAGTTTCGGTAGAAGTTGCATTGTATTTTGAGCTACAAGGAAAAAAACAAATTTGTGGCTACAAGTTGCATTGTATTTTGAGCTACAAGGAAAAAAACAAATTTGTGGCTACGTATAGGTACATATATTTGTCAGAAATTTGTCTTTTTTGTATAGCTCAAAATATAACATATTTTTCTCCAAAATTTCTACCGTAGCTTCGAAATGTTTATATGTATGTAGGTATTTAATTTCATTTTTTTTGAAATTTAAATAATATGATTTTATAGCACCGGGAACACTGGTGCTCATGTGCTAAAGACACTTTTCGGAGCAAAAGGGCGTAACCAGTGCTCAAAGCTATCACTGATGAGTGATGTTGGCATAGTTGGCTGAACTTACGTGACTATGACTTTCTTTTCCCAGTAAATCCGTCCAGCGAAAGATCCTGAATTTTACACCAAAAATATCCTTTTAAAGTAGGGTATTCGTGCGGGGATGGCAGCTTAGGATCAACCTCATGAAAATTTTATATTCCCTTACGAGGGTTCAACCACGTGGAAATGTTCTTTAATGTAATTTTCAATTTAGCTGGTCGTGACCAAGAAACCACCGGCTTTACTTGGTGGGCTGGGAATGCCAGGCTTATCAATTTGTGCTACTGAGCAATGAACACATTTGAAATGCCTCATTTACGTACTAAAAAAGCCCATGAATGAACAAGGCTTAATTTTAATTTCCACACTTAGCTACTCTAGGTTAGGGAGTAGGACTTGGGGGAGAAGTTCTCCCACACATTGTAGGGTCTAGAAAAGGGTATTTGTAGGTAGCATTTCCCTTGAATTGCTTTGAGATGAACCTGGTATAAGCAAAGCAAAATTTTGATGACACAACTGGGGCGCTTCGTCAGGCCCGCCCTTCTGGTATAAGCAAAGCCAATGGGATAATTTGCAACATGAGACTATTATTTGTACAGACACCCATCGTGTAAATGCGCAGTCCCCACTAAGTTTTTGGCCGCAGATTTTTAAAGGTTCTTCTTCTCCACCGAGGATGAACTTGAGCTTCATATCGCGGGCACCTACACCACTGCTGGGGACTACGCCACTTGCGGTGGAATGAGCGGGGAATTCTGCATCGAAGCTGATGAAGGGCCTCCGTAATGGCACAACGGCCTGGAGGTCGTATGTGAGATGGCACCGAGCAGTTACCAGTATCAGCGCTCGGAGCAACCGCCCTTTAGCCATGAGATTTGGTGGCAGGCTAGCCCTAGGCCAACAGGAAGCCACCAAGGATGAGCTCCAAGACTATTGTACTCTCCAAAACTTTCCGCTCTGCAGACCTGCAAAGAACAACACCACATCGAATCTCCTCTTCTTCTCCACCACGTCGTTGGCTTGAAAGAGGAAGGCTCATGACCTCACTGCTCAGACCTCGAGAGCCCCATATGAGCTTTATTGAAGGGTGTAGAAGCCATGCCGCCGCCCGCCTCCGGCTCCCTCCATCAGAGCACCACGAGCAGCCATGCCGCCACCACGAACCACCGGAAGCACCTCGCACTCCACAACAGCAAGATCCCCGCGAGCTCACACCATTCTCCACATGGTTAAACCTAAACCTAGCCCTATTTCTCTCTCGCCTCTCTCACGCCTCTATCCCCTTGAGAGTCGCCGCCCGCTCTCCGACCCCTCTCCTCTCTCTCTCTCTCTCCGGCGGCTCTGCCGGATGGAGTAGAGGGGAGAGAGGGTGTCCGACCCTTTTGTACATAATAGCTAGGGCTAGTGTTGGCGAGCTGCCGGTAGTTTGGAGTAGAGAAGCGGTGATTTTGGGCAAGATTTGGTGCAGCCTGGTGGGATTTCTTCCTCTGCTTCGATGGCAGGAGTGGGTGGGCGGCGTCTCCTATCCAGGGATCTCCATGAATAAGCCCAACGTTCTCCAGATCTGCAGTGCGGCGGTGCTGCTTCTCCTTCTCCTGGCCGGCCGTGGAGGCGAGGGAGAGAAGGAGTGCAGTGAAGCAGTAGGTGGAGCTGAAGGACGGCGGGGGTTCTCCTCTGCTTTGGTGCGATGGCGCGGCGCCAAGCAGTCGTCCATGAAGCCCTCTGCAGTTCTTCCGAGGTGGAAGACTGCTGAGTTTGCTTCTGTGATAGCCCTCTTGATAAGCGCCTCTGTTGTCTTCTCCAAGGTCGTTGTGTTGTCTCTGCTCTCTTGGCCGTCCGTGGTGGCGAGGGAGAGGATCTTGGCAGCTTCGTGGATCTTGAAGTTTGGCGATGGCGTCGGGAGATTTCGGAGTCTGTTCACCCTTCGGCAGTTCTTCAGCGACGGTGTGATGTTGCCACCGCTATCTTCGGCCAGAAGATTGGCCCCGCCGTGTGGTTGCTCCTGCAGCGTTTTCTTCATCCAACGGAGGATCTTCTTCAGCTTAAGTGCGGTCCTCCAAGCTCCTTCTCTTCCAAGTGGTTTCGTCCCCAACAAGAGGTGGAGTGGCGACATCTAGAGGTTGCTCATCGCCGTCGTGTTCCAAGAACTCGATTGCGTTTCTGCAATCTTTTTTAGGGTCTTCCATGTTAAAGTGCAGGGCCTCGTTGTAATTTTCTTTCCCCGTAAGGTCCGACACACAAATGTACACCCACCGTCGTAATACAGATTTCAGGCCCTTCGAGGCCTTTCCCATTCAAAAAAAAAAACTAACCATAGCCCTATTACTGCTATAAGAGGAGGCCGTCCCCCTCTCCCGTGTCGTCTCCGGTCGACAAAGCCGCCAAAGAGGTGCTGGGGAGGACACATGAGCTGTGAAGAAAGGGGAGGAGGAGAGAGAAAGAGAAAGGGGAGATGAGAGCGTGCGATCGGTTTGGAGAGCTATGAAGCTGGAATACGTTGGTGTGAAACATGGTTATGTTGTTGGCGCTCAAAAAAAAAAACGATGCGGCAAAACCCTTTTTGAGTAGAATTTAAACATAGGCCGTGCCCTGCTGGGTAATTGGGCTTCGTAGTAATGCGGCCCACTTAAGGCAGATCCACGCTAGACTGGAAAGAAAGAAAAACTGCGTGGAAAACAAGCTGACTCGACGAGTTCGTGTCGGACTCGGTCGATGCCCGGTCGGTTCGTTTTAGGGCATCGTATTCGTATATCGACAGCTAGCCCTAAACTCGATCAGGTCTGAATCTCAATCTGCAAACAAGCTTTCGTTCGCTCGCTAGACCAAGAAAAGCTTCCTCCGATCTTTGCTCCCAATTTTCGACTCCCGCCGCTTGCCGCAAAGCTTTCCCGCCATGCCGAAGCACCCCCGCCCCAGCCGCCTGCGCCGTATCCTCACCGCCGCCGGGGCTGCTACCGTCGCTGGTCTTGTGCTTTTCTCCGGGCGCCAGGCGGTACTCTCCAAAGCCCCCGTCTTCTCGCCGGGCCTGTTCCCCGGCGGCCTCGCCGTCGAGAGCTGGCCGATGCCTCAGGAGCTGCTTCGCCCGCCGACCTTCCTGTTTCCGCACCCGTCGGAAGCCGACATCGATTTTGCCCTCCCGCGTCGCCTCTTGCCGCTCCGCCCCCACTCGCAGCCCCAGCACGACGCCGATGCCGTCTTCCTCCCTGATGAATCGGATGCCGCGGTCTTCCCTGATTCCGATGCCGTCCTGCTCCCTGACTCCGAGGTCCTGGTCCTGGCCGATGAGCCTGTGGACGACGCGATCTGTGCCTTCCAAGGTGGTGCCTCGTCCCCGGCGCGTTCTCTCGGGACGCTGCCAGGGCCCGGACGCCACGCCTACCTCTGCGCCATGCCTGAAACAGAGCAGACTATCCAGCCGCTCCAAGCGCCCCTGCTGCTTTCTGCCTCCTCCTCCGCTGACTCCCCCGCCGCCGCCCCTGCTGATCTCCCTGTCCGCCCGATGCTCAACTGGAGGAACCGGCTTGTCTTCGATTCTGCTGTTCTCGACGGAGGCGACGTGCTCGTCTTCGCGAAAGGTGTCATCCGCCGCCAGTGGGCAAACACAGCCAATCCCCCCGTCCAGTGCGTGTACCATGGCCGTGATGATGGCGCGTCGGCCTCCCTCCCAGCCATCACTGCGGCGCAACAAGTAGCAAGGTGCCCCCCTCCACCGGCTCTTCTTACTTCCAGCAACACCCAGCTCCGGGTAACACTGTCTGTCACCGGCGAGGAGCCCATCCCCTCCCTTGCGATATACCGTCCACAACAAAGTGACCTTGCAGCAGTAGCACCACCTACGAGAAACAATATCTGTGCCTGCACAATGGTGCGCAATGTCTCAAAGTTCCTTCGCGAGTGGGTACTGTACCATGATGCTCTGGGCGTCGGCCAGTTTTTCTTGTACGACAATGGAAGCGAGGATAATTTGGCGGGTAAGGTGGCCGACTTGAGGTCCACAGGAGTCAACATTTCCACCGTGGCCTGGCCTTGGACCAAAACGCAGGAAGCTGGCCTTTCCCACTGCGCCGCAGTGCACCAAGCATCGTGCCAGTGGATGGCATTCGTTGATGTCGATGAGTTCATCTTTTCTCCGGACTGGAAAAATTTAGAGAGTCCCTCAAAGTCCATGCTTGAAGCACTTGTCTCGGTTGATCCACAGATTGGCCAAATCTATCTCCCCTGCTTTGATTTTGGTCCCTCGGGTCAAACAGCACATCCGCAGGAAGGTGTTTGTCAGGGCTATACTTGTCGGTTGAAGACCCAGCAGCGCCACAAGTCCTTCGTCCGTCTTGACGCCGTGGAACCTTCCCTGCAGAACTCTGTACACCACTTCTCCCTCAGATCTGGTTTCACTAACATGTGGACCAGGCTGGCGCGCATCAACCACTACAAATATCAAGCGTGGACAGAGTTCAAGTTGAAGTTCAAAAGACGTGTTTCTGCATATGTAGCTGACTGGACTGATCCGGTGAACCTAAAGTCCAGTGACCGAGCTCCTGGTTTAGGAGTTGAAGCTGTCGAACCACCTGGTTGGGCTGACAAGTTTTGTGAGGTAAAGGATACTGTTATGCAGGAATTGAGTGTAAGATGGTTCGGTACTGGATTCGGAGGCCATGGATCATCCAAGTCGAAGGGTTCCCATGAAACCCACACCGGTGATGTTGCCCTCTCCCCCTCTCTTCCATAGTTTAAAGTAATAAAACATGAACCAAACACTCAACTTGCCAAAAAAATAAGATAGCCCTTAAATTTAATAGTATACATATTTTTTGCAAAATATTTGTTTGTTCAACTTAAAATTTTCATTTTTTAGGGTGTTCTGTTTCAGGATCCTCTGGAAACTCCTATTTAATGTTTCTAGATGCTTTTATTTAGGTTTCCAGTAATGTTGGTACGCCATGTTCTTCTTTTTGCAGGTCTGTAGTATTCAATGCATCTAAAGATCCATCATTTTATTATCTCCTGTCACATGTTAGCATAATTTATCTGTGATATAGACGCTTCAATGTATTTCATCAGGTTATTGCGTTAGTTCTTGCAGGTTCTTGGCGCGCTTCTTTTGGCGCTGGCTGTTCTTCTGGGTGCAGGTATGGTGGATTTGGGTGTTCATTTATTTTTTCTTATCCTGGGTTTTGCTCTGTTGACTTGTTGTTTTGCAGGTGCGTTTTGGTGGGCGTTGGTAGCTGCTGTTGCTGAATTTCTGTTTTTAGGTGAGATTTTGTTTTCATATTTTTATGATTGGACTTCTGTTGCTCTTTTTGAGAAAGTACAAGTTTCCTGTAGATCCTAATTCCCCCGGTTTGTTCTTTCTAGATACTGATATCTTGGTCATCTGTAATTAGGAGCAACTGCTATTGTCAGAAAGCGAAGCGTCCCACCAGAGGTTCTATGTTCAGCCATCAGTACACACAGGTTAAACTCCCTGTTATTCTTGTGCGTTAACCTATGTTACTCTTGCTCCTTATCTGTTCTTCCTCACTGATCTTCAGTTTGGTACCTTGCAGCCAGTATTATATTTCATACTAAAATGTGACAGATATGCCATCCATGATCCCAACGACCTAAATTATATTTTTGGATATGAACCGAATAAATATCACCATGTTTTCCCCATATAGGAAAAAATGTATAGTCAGTTCCTGTTTTACACTTACAGAATATACGTGGAAATTCAGTTGGCAACAAGAATCTTATAGAGGTTACTTTCATTTCCCTGGGTGATTAGTTCAGGAAAACATTTTTCGGTCAGTTATGTATATCCCTTCTAAGGGTACACTTTATTCATTGAATTAGGAATTAAAAGTTACAAACGTGCAGGGTGGTGGCAAGGAGCTCTTGCAGGAGCTCTTGCAGCCTCCAAGGTGATTGCACTATCGTACTTTCTTTATTTTGTTTCTTCTGTAGTACACAAGCCAAACTAAAACTTATAATCTTGCTTATTTTGATGTCAAATTGGTTGAGCTATCTCTCTTTAGGATGACCAAGTTTATGGGTTTTTTAACATTTGCTACGCTAATTGATCATTGTTTTTCTCCATCTGCAAGTTCTGAGGATTAAAACTGGGAGTGGCAGCGATGACGACTGACACGAAGGCGGTAGCCGGTAGGAAGGGGGTGGTTTGATGTGGGTGACGTGACTCCCACATATTACCCATGGTGTCTGGTGGTGGAAAACGAACTACTGTGATGTCGAACTCTGACGTGCCATGACGGCACCACCCATGACCGCCGCTTCCCAGGTGATCGCACTATCGTACTTTCCCAGGTGTCGAGGGCTTCCTGCAGATCTACCTGGGGCTGCCACTGTCAGCTGTGAAGCTCACCCGGGCTGCCTTCTCCCTGGTGATCGCGCTTTTGATTAACTCAGCGCTTGATGCCCTTGCGGACTACGCCACGGACACCCCGCGTTCCTCCCTCCCGCGCTGCTGCACATCCTTGAACGGCTGCCCTGCGACTTTCTGTGGAACGCTCTGGATCATCCCTCTGGAGCCAAGTGCCTGGTGGCCTGGCAGCAGGTGTGCCGTCTCAAGAAGGAAGGCCGCCTGGGCGTTCGCTGTCTCTTCAAGCAAAACCGGTCCCTGCAGGTGAAGCTGCTACACCACCAGCACTCTGACAGCACCCTTCCCTGGTCGAGGTTGTTGTGGGGAATGTCGGCTTGCCCCATTATCCCCATGAAGCGTCCCATTATCCCCATGAAGCGTCCCTCCGTGCCAGCCGTGCACCGGAAGTGCCTGGTCGAGCTCATGCCGTTCTACCGGGATATCTCAGCTGTCTGCATCGGTGATACCCACCACACCTTGTTCTGGCTTGACACCTGGCTCGCCGGTGGTGTGATCAAGCCACGGTGCCACGTGCTGTTCACCCATGCTGTGAACGCAGGGGCCAGCATGCACTCTGTACTGCAGGCTGGCCTTGCCGGGGCTCAGGTCCCCCGCCTCACAGCTGTCGCCACTCGGGAGCGCGCCGAGCTTGCGCACGTTTCCCGCTCGGACGTGGACGACACATGGTCTCTGGTGCGCTGCTCAAAAGCTAAAGGCAGCACATCATCTTCAGATGCAGCCTCGCCTCTGGCTTCTGGAACTGCACACCCACCTGATGCTGATGTCCGCCTCCTACACTCATACAATGCTCCCCTTCCCCCCCTGGTGGATCAAAGAATGGCTTCCACTTCCATCCTTCTGTGCTGCTGGAACATCTGAAGGCACCGCAACGCTGTCACCTTCAGAGAGTAGTGACCTAGCCTGTCGCTCTTGCTTCAGATGTGCCGCGATGATGCCTGGTTGTGGCGTGCCTGCCTCCCTTGGGATGTGCAATGCTCCACTGATGCTTGGCTTCTCTTTCTTAGCTCTAGGCCCCCGTAGGTCCCCCCTTTCTGCCTCCTTTTTCACTGTAATCCCCAAACTCCAGCTGTATATCTGGCTTAAGGCCAAATGTTTTGAATGAAAAAGTTCAGGTGGGTTTTTTGGACGACTAACTGGCTCGAGTGTGCTTCTTGCTCAAAACTCTGCTATTTCTTTCTAGCCAGATCTTCCAAAGGGTTATTAGATTAGCAGCTTGTTGAAATCTTTTAACTGCAGTGAAATCTAAGAAGACCATTAGCTGGCCAGACTTGCTTGTTGAAATCTTTTAACTGCAGTGAAATCTAAGAAGACCATTAGCTGGCCAGACTTAGGAACTGTGTTTGATAGTTGTTATGTGTTAAATTATCACTGGAATACTGAGGAACCAATACTTTTTTTTCAGATATTTGAGGAACCTGACCACACGGCAGATGCTTCCACATCAGATAATTGTGCTATTATCTTTCCTCTAAAATCATATGCTTGCATCAGTCCTCACAAACGAGTGATACTGAGCAGTCTATGTAGGTTCCAATTCCCATCTTTATTTGCAGTGGTGCATATTTGTAGTCTTTTGTTCAGTTTGCCCTTACTCAACTCAGTTCCTGTCTTTTCAGTTTTCTATTGCAAATGCAAAACAACAACAGACATCCTTCCAATGGTTTTTTCCTTCATATAATGCCGGTGGATTCTGTAGGTCCTATTGCAGAGATTATGTCTCTTCTTCATAGTTGAAGTTTATACCGTGATATACAAGCCTGCATTTAAAGAAACTTATTATATTGTGAAGATGAGTAAGAAATGACCCTTTTCATTCTATAGTTCTGATTTTAAATAAACTTGCTAGATTGTTTATTTCACAGGTTTGCATGTACCACTTAATAACAGGAAATTGTCTGTGAGGGCTGCAAGATCTTATTTACCAAGCCTCCATGCAGATTTAGAAAGTTATGTGGGTTGAGATTGCGGTCTTGATACTTTGAATGAATTCTGCTCTTCATATTTAATTCTCGCCATAGTTACTACTCCATCTAGATTATTTAATGGATCATTGAGTTATTATTAGATGACTCAACTGATGCACCTTGGATTGCTGGTTTAACTGCATATGTTTGATTTCTATGCAGACACAGATATGTTGTTTATCTAAGTGATTTGAGAGATGTTTAGACTGACAATGTTTGGGAGATGTTGGGTCTTGTTAGTCAATAGAGTAGTTAGCATGGCAATTGTTCTGTCAAATGATGTGGAGATTTACATGGAACTAGAATAGAAAAGAATTCACTATTTTCCTTTCTTGTATCTTCCCGAACTACTGCATTTATGTTTTATCTTATCTTTCAACTCTTCTTCAGATTCACTTGGTATTTTCCATCTCTGGTCTGATCAATGGTTCACGGACTGAACTGCCGACTAGAAAAATGACCTCATCTGTGCTTATGGTGTTCTTTCCCGTATTTAGTAGAAGATTTTTTTGTAGTTCTTTCATACAGTATATGATAAGGATAGCTCCTGTAATTGTGTGTCTCGAGTTCCAGATAGACCCAGGGCATCCACATGTACATGTATTTGTTTTTTCAGAGGGGAAAAAGGAGTGAAAACCAGTGAAAAATAAGGCATCTTTCTTTGAGTGTTCCATGTCTGGGAAATTAGCTATGGAGGCATGAGCAAGAATGCTTTGTGATGGATGTATGTACATAACAAGAAAGAAAAACTATATCTGCTTAATGCTTCATGTTTGTGTGCCCAGGAAATGAGATGCCATGAGCCTGGCGTATACCCCTGTGTTCCTAGTTATAAGGTGCACACGTTTTTCGAGACTGACTTTTGTTGCTTTCTGTTATGACCACTAGCCATTGCCGAAATAAAACTGAATTTGATGCGTAGGAGCTTAACTTGAGATGGAGTTCTCCTGTTGCGTTAATTCCATTTAGAACCCCATGCTCGACGTAAAGAATCAAAATAAGTATACCTGTACCACAATATTATGGCATGCCACCTCATTGTGTCAATGTTGTGGAGGCATCTCTGGAACCTGAAAGCTGTAGAGCTGATGCTACAGCAACACTGCATAGCCCAAGATGGATGTTGATGAGCCGACTCTGGTCTCTGGAGGTTGGGCTCATCATTCGGCCGTTCGGAGGTCGCGTTCTATGTATCAAGGTGCATCGTGAAAGATCGGGAAACTAGTCCTCATCATGTGTACCCACATGATCCATAGGACCGATAGATCTTGAACTCCCTTGACAGATTCAAGCACATATGATTACTCTTGACAACTCAAGAACTCACACATCTTTATTGGATAACTAGACGAACGTCCGAGACGCCGTCATAGGGCCAACCCCGCAGGGATGGTGATAACTGGAACCCAAGGTTCTACATGATCTGAATCAAAACTAGACCGCCTCAAACCCTAGCCGTCCCACCTCCTTATATGAGGGGGAGGGTGGCTGGCCAACCCCTATTGGGTTGGGGCGCCCACTTATGGGCCTAACCCTAATTCGACTTGGACAGGCCCAAGTCAAATAGACTCAACTGAAAACCCTAATTTGGCCCACCACATGACCTGGCTACATTATTATTTCCTAATAACAAGACTATAATAAAATACTGGTACAACCTTAGACCTAATTATCATATCAATGGTTGTCCTAGTGTACCAGGCCTGGATATCCATATCATCTCTCCCCTTCTTCAAGAAGCGTTATCCCCAACGCGTGAGGGTCTTCTGGAAAAAGGGTAGCGTCAGATAAGAACATCGCCGGACTTCATCCTCAAGCCTCGCCAGTCTTCCACACCTCATCCTCCCTCTCGACTAGCTTTTCTTGACCTTGGCGCCCCTTTGGTCTTCGACGCCATCAACCTGATTGAAGTTACGAGCATCCTCCCAAATGCAACTGAAGCGCGCCATACAAATCACCCAAAACAAACAGAACAAACTCATGTCCGCCATGGATCCAAATAAGCTGAACACACCCGAGTACGCACTCTCTTGGATCACCAATGTCTTCCTCCTTTGAAGAATTTTGTTGATACACTCCACGACGCACAAGCAGCAACAACAACAGCAAAAAGCAGCAGCAGCCGCCGGCCTGGAGCCGCCCCTGCTGACCGGTCGGCCAGGGGCCCGGTACAACCGGCCTGGGCGCCGGTGCATCCGGCTTGCGGCCCGGTTGACCGGCCGAGGCACCGGGCGATCCGTCCCGACTCACAGTAATCGCCCCGGTTGGCGTCAGCGCCTGTCCCGGTTTGCGTCGGACCTGCCCGGCCTGGCAGTCGGTCCAGCCGGCCTGGGCGCCGGAGCCGCCGGTCTGCTGGCCGGTCGGCCGGCCGTGTGACCGGCCCGGCCGGTTGTAGAGCCGGTTGACCGGGTCGTGGCGCCGGCCGCCGGACGAATCTGTCCTTCTTCCCCGCGAATTTTCCTGCCGCGGCAGAGAATTCCTGCGAACTCCTGTCGTGGCAGAGCTTTGGTAACGCTCCTCCTTCCTCTCCCTTGCAGCGACCACCTCCGCATGAACGAAGGCCGTTGGAACTTGACTCTGCCGCCCACTTCCTCCTCCATGATCTTCACCAACAGCATGGCGGCGATGTACCCAATGGTAGCCACAACAGTCGAGCAGAAACAACTGAGCAACAAACCAATCTGCACCGTGATCAACCTAGCAATCTGATACCACATGATGAGGACTGGTTTCCCGATCTTTCACGATGCACCTTGATGATCCATATGACCGATAGATCTTGAACTCCCTTGACATATTCAAGGATACTCAAGCACATATGGTTACTCTTGACAACTCAAGAACTCACACATCTTTATTAGATAACTAGACGAACGTCCGAGATGCCGTCATAGGGCCAACCCCGCAGGGATGGTGATAACTGGAACCCAAGGTTCTACATGATCTGAATCAAAACTAGACTGCCTCAAACCCTAGCCGCCCCACCTTCTTATATGAGGGGGAGGGTGGCCGGCCAACCCCTATTGGGTTGGGGCGCCCACTTATGGGCCTAACCCTAATTCGACTTGGATAGGCCCAAGTCAAATAGACTCAACTGAAAACCCTAATTTGGCCCACCACATGACCTAGCTACATTATTATTTCCTAATAACAAGATTATAATAAAATACTGGTACAACCTTAGACCTAATTATCATATCAATGGCTGTCCTAGTGTACCAGGCCTGGATATCCATATCAGCGCGTTCCACAGAGGTCCGTGCCTCCAGGCGGATGCGGCCGGTGGCCTGGGCCTCGTGGTTCTCCTCCCGACAACACATGCGCTCTTGGCGGCCGCGCTCCGTCGACACCGCATCCTCCCGGGCGCGCCGCTCGAGCGAGGGCAGCTGGAGGAGGTGGCGGGATGCTTGCAGAGCGAGGACCTTGTTCTTCTAGCCGAGGAGGTCGCCTAAACGGCGGTGGCCGGCCCGACAGGTGGCCTCGTGCTCCTTCGTCACGCGCGTGAGGTCGACGAGATGCTCCTCGATGGCGACGTTGATCTTCGCCATCTCGAGGTCATGGAGGTAGTCCTCCGCGTCGACGGGCTCCTCCTCCGCGGCGGGCTCCACCTCCTCCTCCGCGGCGAGCTCCGCCTCCTCCTCCGCGGCCTCGTACCAGCCGTCCGCGGCCGCCTCCACCAGCTCCGCGTCCTCTTCCTTCTTCGCCCTCCCCTGGGCCGCGACGCGGATCGCCTCGTCGTCGGCGACCCAACGCGCCCTGCCGCTCCTCCTCCTCCGTCCGCGGTAACCTGGCCCGGGCGGCGAGGGAGAGCTTAGCCTACGTGGTCCACAGGGTGCGCGGTGTCGTTGCCTATTCGACGGTACCTCGGAGGAGGGATCCTCACGAGGGGGAGAAGAAGTAGGGGCCATAGGGCGGAGAGTCCTCGGGACGGTGGTACGCGGTTTACCTAGCTTCGGAACACATGCTCGATGACAGGGCCTACTGCTACTTGTCTGGAATTATCTGGGCGCTTTCGCGTTGTTACAAAGAGTTGTGGTTGCGCCTCTAGGGCTCCCAGGATCCGGCTTATAAAGGCGCGGATCTAGGGTTTACATGAAGAGTCCTAGCCGGAATACAAGTTGCCTAACTACGGAATATTACATTGCCGTGCATGTCAAGGATCCACCTTCCATCAATGTCGTACTGGATCTGGATACTTCATGGGCATTCACGGATCCGGCCTCCTTCGTAGGTCGGTTAGGATCCGGCTCCTTGCTCCTGGGCTGGACTTCATCCATCATGATCTACAGCAACTGGGCCGCCCGATGGGCCACATGCCACATCACCACATCTTGACTTTGTTATCTTTTTGCAATCTTTGATCCTCTCTATAGTGTGATTCCTCCCGAATATTTGTCAGTGGATACGTGCATTTGATTCCACTCAAATTATGAGAAATGCACACGATATGGAGGAACTCTCACTATATTGGCCTTCTAAATTTTTCACCCATTCGGCAATTGGTGCCAATGGGGGAGAAGTTTGCAGGGTTTAATTAAGGGAATTTGTCTATGTCTTTGCTTTGTGCTTAAGCATATGCCTTTCTTGCAAGGCATCTTGTTGTTTTGCATAGTTCAATATTTCGAGAAAACTCCACTAGGCTTTGAATGCCAATGTATGCAATGAAAGTCAAGTTCATTAACACATGCCTATATTATGGGGGAGTTTGCTCTATGTATTAAACTTGTTTGTTACTTAAATCCCTTATATAAACCCTCTCAAATAGATTGTCATCAATTACCAAAATGGGGGATATTGAAAGTGCATGGAGCCTCCATGTGTGGTTTTGGTAATTAATGACAATCCCTATGGAGTAATGTTTGCATTGAGTTATATTTGTAGGAGTTCTCCATAGGCAATGCTTGAACCATACGTTGTATTCAAGATTGCAATAAGAAGCAAATGAAGAAGATCAACTGTCAAGTATGTCTTGAAGATGAAGATGAAGTGATCCCTCAAGTTTAACTTCAAGACATCAACGATGAAGAATGAATAAATAAAGTGCAAGTTCAATACGAGCCATCTCGAAGAGATCATTTGCTTGAATCTTGTCATCCATATGGTGATCATGGATATGATAAGATGCGCCGAAGAAGAATCTCTCCCATGATGGATTATGGGGGAGAGCAATCCACAAGACTTCGTCAAGCAAGCACAATCAAGAAAAAAGTTCCATCTTGTTGCGGTCAAGACCATCATTATCGAGCTCAAGTGAAATACGCAAGTTTAAGGTTTTCTCTTGATAGGGCTTCTATCTCACCGGTCTCATGGTGTAGTTGGAGACCAGTTTATAGTTTAGCTACCGTACTATCAAGAGGGCTCTCGAGTGAGTAATTCGATCGTATCATTCGGAGAGAGCTTAAACCTTTGCATACTTGCATCATATTTCTTGGTTGTTATTTGGATCTTATCCATGTGATGTTTTAGAGCTTGTACTTATTCTCATGACAAGCTCTAGTTCATCGAGAATGATTTTTGCACGGGCAACTTATGGCATTTTCGAGGTTGGAGGATTCAAGTATGGATGCCATGAAGATAAAGATACACCTTGTGTATTGGCATCAAGATCATCGATCAAGATAGTATGATAGAGCATGAGAAGATACAAGGTTTACCAATACAAAGAGTGAAGAATAGATTCAAGTTTGGTCAACACATGAAGCATGAAGAATGTGCCACGTAAGTGACGTGGTATGCCCATGAGAGGATGACGGCAAGTGGTGATCGTCATCAAGGTTGAGTTGGGCAAGTTCAAGTTGAGCATCTCGAGAGGATCATATGCTTGAAGCTTGCCGTCCATTTGATGATAATGGACATGTGAAGATGTACATCAATGGAGCTTTCCCATCATAGTGTATGGGGAGCATTTGTGAGTCTTCAAGAAGTAACGATGATCAAGTAAGGCATTCCGGCTTGAGTGGAGCTTGAAGAGCTATCATCAAGATCAAGCGGGATGCGCTAGGCAAAGGTATGGCCTTGCTAGGTTTTCCTTTTACCGCTCTCAAGGTGGTTGTTGGGAGACCGGATTATAGGATAGATAGTCGCACTATCAAGAGGGGCTTTCGGTTGGGTAACTTGATCGCATCGTCTTAGGGAGCTCAATCCTTTGCATACTTTGCATATCCCTATTGCTTCTTAGTGTTTCTCTATGAGAGGTTCTTGAGCTTGTTGCTAGCTTTACAACAAGCCCAAGTTCATCGAAAACGGAATCCGCATGCATCTTCTATTGCGTTTGCGAGTTTGGACGCCTTCACCGTTTCTTGACGGTGGGAGACTTCCTCTCTAAAAACATCTAAAAATATCCTGTGATGAGTCTCCATATTTCCAACAAAATTGGTTTCATGTCAATCGGGGTCCGGACACAAAAGTTATCACAGTTTTTGTATAACATGGTTTTCATGCTGGCCCGGTTTCTCACCCGGCCTGACCGGCCGTCCCACCGGCCGGCCCGGTTCAAACCGGCCCGTGGACTGGTGCCAACCGGGCCATGTACTGTAAGACACAGAAGTGTCCCGATCATGGCCCGGTCACAGGCCCGGTTTGGACCGGCCGGGTCCGGCCCCTCGTCCGGTCTGACCGGGCGGTGGACCGGCCTCCCCGGCGCAGGTTCTGCACGACAAAGACCCGCCCCGGTCACGACCCGACGCCTGGTCCGGTTTGGACCGGCTGGTCCGGTCCGTGGCCCGGTCTGACTGGGTCCTGCACCGGACGGCCCAGCCCTAGGCCCGGTTGATCGGCCTCCTCGACGGCTGACTCAGCCCAACTTTTTCCCAACGGTTATATTTGCTCTTGGGCTATAAATAGCCCTTCTTCCACCTTGGGCTGGATAAGTTCTCTCTCCTCCATTGTTGACTTTGAAGAACTTGCCCTATCTCTTGATTCCCCCCATGATTCTTGCTCATTCTTGAGGGATCTAAGAGAGGAGATCTAGATCTACAATCCCCACCAATCCATCTCTCCTCTAAGTGAGGGGAACCCTTTGGATCTAGATCTTGGAGTCATTTGTTGATTTCCTCTTTGTTCTTCCTCTCTAATCTCATCCTAGCATTTGTTGCTTTGGTGGGATTTGAGTGTGAAGGATTTGAACACCTCTCGTGTTCTCGCTTTGCATCATTGCATAGTGTTGAGCTCTCCACCATGATTAGTTCGAGTGAGAGACCGTGAGCTTGTTACTCTTGGAGGGAGACCTCCTAGTTGGCTTGGCGGTTGGTGCTCCGGTGATCTCTTCAAGGAAGATTGTGAAGAGGCCCGGGCTTCTCCTTCGTGGAGCTTGTGAAGTGTTTGTGGAGCTTGCCATCTCCGGAGTGGAGGAAAAGCTAACCATAAGGAAAGGGCCATTATCCTTCGTGGGTTTGGCTCGGAGAATAGGGTGAGCCTTCATGGCGTTGGGGAATCCTTCATGGGACCTCCACTCCTCCAAACGTGACGTACCTTCTTGCAAAGGAAGGGAACACGGGAATACATCCTCGTCTCCGCGTGCCTCGGTTATTTCTATACCCGAGCTTTCTTTCATTGTGATATCCATCGAGCTTGAAGTATCTATTATATCTTGCTATCACTTGTTGTTCATATATATTGTGCCTATCTTGCTTAGCTCTAGTTGTTGTTGTTGCACTTAGTTGAGCCTAGCATATTTAGGGGTTGTGCTTGTAAACTAAACGTTAGTTTAATTCCGCATTCTTACAAGCCAAATCCGTAAGAGTTTTTTCAACGCCTATTCACCCCCCCTCTAGGCGACATCTCGTCCTTTCACTATCCTCCCTTGATGACTATGATGGTTCCCTGTATGATCTTGTAGAGCTTATTACTAGCTTCGAACGAGCCCAAGATCATTAAAATCGGAGTCTGGATGCTCAAGTTATGGTCTTTCTCGTTTTGCTCTTGCTGCCAGTTTTCTCCAGGCCGGAAATTCCGGGCCGGAAATTTGCAGAAATTCCAGCCCCCGAAAAACGGCTAAGGACCTACGAAAATGAGTCCCTGGACCCCCCCCCCCCCGGAAATTTGGCCGGAAATTTCACTTTCTAGGCCGGAAATTCCGGTGGGGGCGGAATTTCTGGCCCTCAATTTGGCCGGAAATTCCGGCCTGTTATGCCCCAACGGCTTGATTTTTCTGGGGGGGGGGGGGTATAAATACCCCCTTCTTCCTCCTTGGGTTGTTGCTTCTCTTACTCTCTCCTCCATTGTTGAACTTGAGAAGCTTGCTCTATCTCTCAACCCCTCCATGATTCTTGCCCCCATTTAAGGGAAAAGAGAGAGGAGATCTTGATCTACTTTTCTACCAATCAAACTCCTCTCTTTGTGAGTGGAATCCTCTAGATCTTGATCTTGGAGTTCTTTGTGAATTTCCTTTGTTCTTCCTCTCTTCTTCCCCCCACAAGCTTTTGTAGCTTTGGTGGAAGTTGGGAGTGAAGGATTTCCCATTGCATTTGGTGCATTGGTTTGAGCTTTCCACGAAGATTCATGGAAGTGAAAGTGAGGAGCTTTTACTCTTGGGTTCTTGGAACCCTAGACGGATTCTAGGCCTTTGTGGTGAATTGTTGGAAGCCTCCAATTAAGTTGTTGATGTGTGCCCCAACCTTTGTGTAAGGCCCGGTTTCCGCCTCGAAGGAAATCCCTTAGTGGAACCATGACCTAGGCCTTTGTGGCGAGGGTCACCGAAGAATAAGGTGAGGCGCTTTCGTGGTGCTCGGTGTGTGGTGTGACTACCGCATCTTGGGGTGAGGCCTTTGTGGCGTTGGTGTGCATCGAGCAACCACACCTCAAGGTGAGGCCATTTGTGGCGTTCGGGAGCACTAAGCCATCGCACCTCTCCAACGGAGATTAGCACTTGCAAGAGTATGAACTTCGGGATAAATCATCATCTCCCGCGTGCCTCGGTTACCTCTATACCCGAGCTCTTTACTTATGCACTTTACTTTGTGATAGTCATCGTTCTTGAAGTTATATATCTTGCTATCACATAGTTGCTTATATTGCTTAGCATAAGTTGTTGGTGCTCATAGGTGAACCGTAGTATATAGGCTTTGGGCTAGACAAAGTAAACACTAGTTTTATTCCGCATTTGTGAAGCCCATCTCGTAAAAGTTTTTAAACTGCCTATTTGTTGTAGATATGCCCAAGAGGCAATAATAAAGTGGTTATTATATATCTTTATGTTTATGATAAATGTTTACATACCATGCTATAATTGTATTAACCGAAACATTGATACATGTGTGTTATGTGAACAACAAGGAGTCCCTAGTAAGCCTCTTGTATAATGTAATGTCCCAGGTTTAGAGACGATCGAGGGGTAGATTTTAGAAAGGGATGTGCATTGCATCGTAAATTCTGGGGAAATTTTGCGCTTTTAAAGAAAACTGCATCGAAGGGGGACAAGTTTCTCTCTCGACACCTTACAGGGTTAGGGTTTCGAGAGTGCGATAAACTTGCACCTCACTTAACTAAACTAGGGTTTTCGAGAGGAGAGGGGAGTTAGTGCATCACAACTTTAAGTTGCATGATTGAATTCAAACAACTTGTGTTGGAATTCAAATTTAAACATCACATGATTATTTCATAATTCAAATTTAGATGATTCATTCAATAAATATCAATAATCAAGTATATAATTAATACAACATATAATTAAAGCTCATTAGAGAAACTTTGAGCTTTATTGATCAACACACATGATACATTGTCATTTACAATATTCAGAATTGAATTATGAAATATTACAACACATTACAAGAATTGAATAAATGGAAAAATGAGAAAGAAAAGGAAAATTACAAGGAATATAAGAACTAGCTAAACTACACTAAATGATCATCTTGAATTTCTTGATCAACAAGTGGAATTAGACATCCTTGATCATCATATTGATCCCTGCAAAGACAAACTCAAAAAAATCGAGAACACATTAGGCCAAGTGGCAAAGCCACTTGGCAGGTTAGCTAAAAATGTGAAAATGGAAGGATAACATCAAACATGCCGAGCTGATCCACAGCACACAAGTCCCAACCATGCACAGTGCAAGCAGCTCACAAGGTGAGGTGCATGCTCACCAGCACACTCACACAGGGGGATTCATCTCACACACAACACCTTGCTGTCGACCAAGGAGAAGAGCACCAGGAGGTATATAAACTTTTCAGTCACCAAATCCTTGATGCTCATCGACACCAGCATCAGGGTAAGAACAGCAAGAACAGGAAGAACAGCCACTGCTGCTCAACCTACTCCAATGATCACAGAAACTAACCCAAGCATCACAAGCTTGCAAGGAGGAGCAGGGCAAGCAAATCAACCAAACCAGAAGCAAATCCACTACATCAACACTTAATCTAGGAGCTGGAGTGAGGTATACCCAAATTCATGAGCAAACATCAGTTTTGCTCAAAACACAAGCATGTGCATAACACATACACAAGTCAGAGGGTATGATTACCCTGTGTGCATCATCATTTGGTGTTAAACCATTTGATGCTGGCAAAATGGGGAATAAGCCGGAAGAGAATAACCCTAGGAAAGAATTGGTCAAGCCAAGTATATCATCACTAAGGCAAACCAAAGAATCCAGCAAGGATTGATCCACAGCTAGCGTAGCTCAACTCACCTAGCACTAAATGGTTCACTAAACCATCAGATATTAAGAAAAATTATTGTCTATATGATTTTCAACATCAAAAGCTACTGGCAATCCAAAAGAAAGGAATCAACCAGAAAGCATCTAGCAATCCACAACAAGCCACAGAGAGGGGAGCTACCCAAAAACAGTAGATTATTACTGCTAGGGTCACCTCAACCACAAAACCATCAAGCCAAGCACTAGTATCATCACCCAGATGGGTTCAAAGAGGAGCTAGGGTCCCCAACAACTGTTGGCATCCCTCTAGCTCAATCAAATTAATTATAAGAGTCATCACTGCAAGCAGTTCATCTCATTTATCCAATAAACAATGACAAGCTATATAGATAAATGAAATACATAAGTCACCAGTAACTGGAACACTTGCACATGATCCAGAGGATCACTGCAAGCATTAGTAAATGATTTATTAAGCATTAGCAATCACCAGCACATGGTGAGATGCTACACAGCTATAGAGAGCATCACCAATAAGGCACAGACAGAAGCACATCAAAGACATGAGGTACCACTGGATCAAGTTACACAAGGATAGCACACAGACACATCACTTGGTCCCTGCTCAAGCAAGGATTACTTAAAGTAATCAAGCCGGGGATGAGCTATATAATTACACAAGATCGAGCGGTAGCCTAGCAACATCCGGAGCAACATGGCAATGCCATGAGCATCACGAGCATGCTCATGAGCAAGGGCATAAGCTTCACATCAACATAACAAGCATAGGCGGCACTTGCAAATGCAAGTATTGCAAGCGACGATAAGCGCAGAGATGCTTAAACGGATGGCTTACACATATATCCAAGCCACTCGCCACAACTAGAGTGATCAAGCAAGCAATGAAGCGAGCGATAGCATAGACGAGTAGTAAGGAATGAACAGCGATAGTAGATCATGGCATCCAAGCATGCGACGAGGCAACAACATAGCAATATGACATGGCAACTAGAGCTAAGAAATCATCAGTAGCGCAGCAGCATGCCAAGCCCTAGCACGGCACAGCAGCAGTAGCACGGCATGGCCAGCATCTCCACGAGGGGAAGCAAGGCCAGTAGCTAGAGCTAGACAAAGAGGAGGAGGAGAGAAGGAAGAAGAACAGGGGTACTGACCTGGAGCAGAGCACCACGGCGTCACCGTGGAGACACGGCGGCACGGGCCTACCACGGCAGCGCCAGGCCGCAGCCAGGCCAGGCGTCGCCGGGCGCAAATGCCCCAGCACCACCACGGCGAGGCACACGGCCACGCCACGACGCCAGGATCGTCGGCGGGCGACGAATCGCCGTGAATCACCACGACCGTGTCGCAGATGCGTTGGCGGCGAACGGTGGCGGCGAAGAAATGCAGATCGGTGCAAACCGATTGGTGCGTCGTCGAGCGGCCGTCCTTTTGCGACCGATCTCGCCGGCGGGAGTGGCCGGAGGCGGCCGGAGTAATCCGGCGACGGCGCGGGCGACGTGGGAGTCGCCAGAGCTCGGAGGAGTTAGGGTTAGCGCGAGCGAGTGAGGAAGGGGACGGGTGCGTCCGACCAAGCCAGACGAGCGGCTCGGGTTAGACTTAACCGCTGGGCCACCCTGACAGTGGGCCCGGGGCATTTCGAGTCTTTTCACAAATCCATTTAAACCAGAAACTTTGAAATTAAATAGAAAATGGATAAAGGCTCTAAAAAAATAATTAAAAATATGAAAAATGCTCAGCATAAAATTCTCTATCAGAATAAAATATCAAAAGGAATTTGTGAAGACAACTAAGAATAAGTCCTAATTTGATGATTATAATAATCATTTAAATCGCACTTTATATTTTCAATAATGAAAATAAGTCCATAAATTCTTTTGGACTTTAAAAACACCTTGACAACATTTCAAGGTTGTATTTTACCCTAACCAGAGTATCCCTAAATTGTTCTTAGTATTTACCTCTCACATAAAATGATAAGACACCGGAGGGGGAACAAACCCTAAAAAATGGAAAGCATGCATAATTGCTTCTTTAACCATTGCCCTTATCGGACAATGATGCTATTTTTCAGCAACAGAGGACAAGGGTCAGTCCACACCATCCAACCGCAACACTTTGCGGTGTTCGAGCAAGTTCATCACTTGCTCATGTCATTTGAGTATTTTTACCAAATTACTTGCAAAGTACTATGATTATCACTATTGCATAAAAAGCAAAACCACTATTTTCATAACTATGAATATGACTATGTGGTGGGCAATGGAACCATGGATTGTGTTGATATGGTGGAGGTTCCATTGCAAGGGTTTATATCCATCTAGGATTAAACAACAAATGTCGTCCAGTGATTCTTGTGCCGTAATACCCGTGTTAACCATAAGATCTGGAGTGGGACTGAATAGTCAACCGTATTTCCACCTCTTGTACATCAACGGATGCGCTTTACCGTAGTACACTTGTAATCCGAGGGAACAAGCTGGTGAGGCTGGGGAGTCCTAAGTCCCCACGGCATTGTCTGTAGTACACTTGTATCCCGAGGAGCAAGCTGGTGTGGCTGGGGAGTCCTAAGTCCCCACGGTATTGCGGTCTATGATGGGTTGCAGCTACCGGCGAAGGAGTTTGGTTCGATCCCAGATTGTTGTCACGGTCGGGGGCCATCCTTAATTGGAGTAAGTACACCGGCGAGGACCCAGGGTCGAGGCATGCAACAAAGGGTGGGTGTGCGAGGTAGCAGAGGAATATGATTGGCTATGACCTTATACCGGGCCTCACACCGAAGGAAGTGTGGACAGGAAAGCTGCCCGGTTGGCACCAAGGTTAAGATCTCTTATGGGTAAAGCAACCCACCTCTGCAGAGTGTAATGAATCGTGACCTGTCACTCCCTGATCCGGGTTTGGAACTGCGAAC
The DNA here is from genome assembly GCF_022539505.1 of Lolium rigidum. NCBI lineage: Eukaryota > Viridiplantae > Streptophyta > Magnoliopsida > Poales > Poaceae > Lolium > Lolium rigidum. Next base: position 64,817,919 of record NC_061509.1, read on the forward strand.
ACTGCCGGAAAGGAGCTCCATGAAGTTCTAGTAAACCGGTGAAGGCTGACGGACATAGTTCTTTGAAATAAAAGCAACCTCTTGAAGAAATGGTTATCAAAACCTGCTTTGGTATTAGACTTTCTGGTCTGATATCGTAGCTAGTGCATTAAACACCTCTTTTCTATAATGAACTTGTTGAGTACGCTCGTACTCATACCACTCTTAAATCCCCTGCTTAGATTGTCTGAATCGACTGGAGGAGGACAACGACGACCCTGAAGGAGCAGAAGTCATCGGCTATGAAGAACCAGACCTCTCCGGAGGTATCGAAGGAGTAGACTACCTCATCGTCTATGGAATCGGGGAGGGTTCCGGAGGAGAGCAAGCATAGACCTATCGAGTAGTAGTAGTATCCGAGCAGTACGAACTCTTAGTACTTAACTGCTCGAGGAGAATAAATGTATAACCTAGTAAGACTCTTATATTGTAAGTTGAGTCGGGTTCGCCTCGAACCCAGGAGTATTCCTCTTAGGACCCAAGAGGAACTCCGAGATGATATGTACATGTTGCTTGTAATAATAAATCAATGAGTATGGACCTGCTATGTTCGTTGTACTACTCCGAGGGATGTAATATTTGCGGATTGGTACTTCGTGAATGTTATATCAACGACTGGCATACTACAACATGCAGTGGTATGCAGGGTCACCACAGTTGGTATCAGAGCAAAAGCTTTGACCTTAGGTTGGAACCTAGTAAATGGGACAAGACGTTAGAAGTCAAATAGGATTAGTAAAGAATTCTCTAAAAATATGGTGTATATTCACTTGAGAATAAAACAATCATATCTTTTAGTGCGATAATTCTTTATTATCTCTATTATGATGCATCATTACTAACATTATATTCTTTCTATTCTACAGCCAACTATGGCAAGTTCACGTTCGGGACGTAACGTGAAAGTGAAGGAATCAACCTTGAGTGACTATGACGGAGGACTCGCGGACATTCTTCGTGCTATGTTACTTGAATTTGGGTGCGATCCCCAGATCCAAGTAATGAAATACATGTACTACGATGGTGCAGTATTGGCGAAGTGTAGGGTAGGACTAAGACTTCCAGAATCCCTAGGAATGAGTGTAGTGATGCCAGCAGGTGAGGCTAGAACCATTAACACGGCCTACCAAATAGCCATAACGAAAGCCATCACTGATATTCGGGGACATAAGACCAAAGAGCTTATTGGTTCCGAATTCGCACATATTCCTCATATGGAGGAGGAAGATGATCCTATGCTTGACCACTTCAAGCTTGCAAAAAGAAAACCAGCAGAAGCCGCTAAGTACATGGATAACAGCCGCAATCTACTGTCATTGTTCTTTCAGTTGAACCGACATCTGTCGGGAGCAATTGACACAATGTTGGAAGAGTTCACTGAGCCCAAGGAGGAGACGAAGGGGAAGGAACCAATGGAGGGTGAGGTTCACACACCAGTTTCTTCAGCTGGTGACTTCACAAGTATTGACCATCCAGAACAACAAACCACACCTATTACACCTAGGTACTTTCCTAGTAGTTCCCACGGAGGATATGAGGGTGGAGAGGAATCCGGAAACCATCAGCGTTCCGAGACTCCTATAGAGAACTCAACAGGTTGGCGTTGGGGGTCATACATGGGAACCTATAGCGATCCAGTCAGGTGTAACCCTGAGATGGATGAGGACGCCACAACCCAGTTCCAGAACCATCAGTATAGTAGGGGAGACTATGAGGAGTATCCTATACTGATTGAGTCGGATACAGATGGTGGGAATACCTATGGCGGGGTCACAGGGGAGTACACCCCAGGGGTGGATTATGCTGCATTGAATAACCAGTTCATGAACACAAATTTTCTCCCTGGGATCATCCTCTGACTCTGACTACCAGCCGACGGGAAGACCCTATGTTCCAGATTCTGTCAGGAGGACTACACGTTTGACCGGATGGAAGCCTGGGATGTACCGGGAGTAAAGCACGACTAGAGACCACCATGGGAGGCGAGACTACAATACAGTTGTACCACATGTATTGTATTATGTATATTTGTAGAAATTTGTACATATACTTCAATAAGTGAGTTTGCATACTCACATCGCTACTGAGTATTGTAATAAACCACTTAAGTATGTATATACATGGTATATGTTTTTTATGATATGAATTTGCTTCTTGATTTCCATTGCGTCACTAGTTCTGTGCACAAAGTTGAGCTCAGAAAACTTGCACATGGAGTAACTATGAATACCACTTTGTGTTGCAGAACTAGGGGGATATGTCGGGAGCGATGGGTGAGGAGAGTGAAGCACAACGCCTCGAGCGCGAGGCAAGGCAGAAGGAGGAGGCAGATGAAGCAGCCAGAAACCAGTTTCCACCACCACCACCACCCATGACGCAGCAGAACTTCCTCCAATACATGCAAATGGTGGAGGAAAGGCAACGAGTGACCATGGAGCAGCAAAATAAGTTCTTTCAGGAGCTGCTTCAGCAGAACAAGGTGGAAAGGCCAGATAATCAGGGAGTCACTTTGTCGGACTTCCAGAATACCAAGCCAATATCCTTCGCATACGCGCCCGAACCCATGGACGCGGAGGATTGGTTGATGGACACTGAGCGAAAGCTCAACACTGTCGGATGCAATGACCTGGAGAAGGTCAGGTACGCAACACACTTGTTGTGTGGACCCGCTGCATCTTGGTGGGATAACATAGTAGCCGTTTATCCGGCTGAAAGGGTGTTTACATGGGAAGAGTTCAAGAGGAAGTTCAGGGAATCCAATGTCCCTGAAAGTATAGTGGAGTTGAAGCGTCGAGAGTTTGAGAGTCTCGAGCAGAAAGATAAGGCCATCCTGACTTACGTCAGGGAGTTTTCAAAACTGTCCCGGTATGCCGTTGAGGAGGTCAACACCGAGGACAAGAAGAAGAAGAGGTTCTTGCGGGGATTAAGTCCTCAGTTCAAGGTACAGCTCAGGATGTTGAGAGCTACCGAGTTCCAGGAGTTGGTGGATGCAGCCATCACTCTTGAAGATGACTTCAAACAACTGCAAGAGGAGAAAAGAAAGAAGGCTAAGTTCGAGCCTAAGAGATTTGTCAGCAACAAGCCTAACACTGGCTTGAGTTTCAAACCAAGGTACAACAACAACAACAACAACAACAACACGAGGAACCAAGGATTCCAGGCCGCAAACCCGATTGTTTGCCGCATTTGTGGAATGAAAGGACATCTCTCAACGGAGTGTCGTAAACCCAAAATCATCTGTTTTGGGTGTCGTCAGGAAGGGCACATGTTGAAGGATTGCCCTAAAAACAGAAATGGAGGAGGTCAGTCAGGAGGAGGAGGAAACAGAGGCGGGAATACCGGAGGGAATTGGAAGAACAAGAAGCCCTTCGGCAAGTTGAACTGCACCAGCTTGGAGGAGGTGGTGAACTCCGATCAGGCAGTGATAGGTACGCTTCAGATACTCACTCATCCTGGCAAACTACTTTTTGATACTGGTGCAACTACATCATTCATTTCTCAGCAATTCATCATCAAACATGGGATTAGTTGCACTAAGTTAGATACACCTATAACCATACTTTCTGCGGGGGGAACGATAGTAGTAACCCACACCAAACAAGGACAGGTCATTATGATCAATAAGTGCGTGTTTGACGCAGACCTGTTCATTCTACCGATGAAGGACATTGATGTCATTCTTGGTATGAACTGGTTAGAGGCAAATGGAGCCTTGATAGATTGTGTGAACAAAACAGTGTCTCTGAAAAGCCCCGATGGAAGTAGAATGATTTATCAAGGAGATAAGCATACCCAGATAGAAGTAGAGCTACAGTTGAATAGCATGAAGGAAGTAAAGCTGGAGGACATACCTGTAGTTAATGAATTCCAGGATGTTTTTCCTAAGGAATTACCTGGAATGCCACCAGATAGGGAGATAGAGTTTACTATCGACCTAATTCCAGGAACAGCTCCGATTGCGAAGGCACCATACAAGATGGGGCCTAAGGAGTTGAAAGAACTCAAGGAACAGTTGGATGACCTGGAACAGAAAGGATTTATTCAGGAGAGTATCTCACCATGGGGATCACCTGTGATATTTGTGGATAAAAGAGATGGAGGCAGAAGGATGTGCGGAGACTACAGGAATCTGAATAATGTTACTATTAAGAACAAGTATCCACTTCCTAGAATACAAGATATGTTTGATCAAGTTAGAGGCGCGGGAGTCTTTTCAAAGATTGATCTAAGATCCGGATACCATCAGATAAAGATCAAGAAGGAAGACGTTCTGAAAACTGCCTTTGTTTCAAGGTACGGACATCATGAATACCTAGTAGTACCTTTTGGATTAACCAACGCCCCAGCAATCTTCATGAATCTTATGAATAAGATCTTCATGCCATGTATAGACAAGTTTGTCATCGTGTTCATCGATGATATCTTGATATATTCCAAGGATAAAGCTGAACATGCTGAACATCTTAGGATAGTGTTGCAAACACTAAGAGAACATCAACTCTATGCCAAATTCAGCAAGTGTGAGTTTTGGCTAGATCAAGTAGAATTTCTTGGTCATGTTATTAGCAAGGATGGAATAGCAGTAAACCCAAGCAAAGTAGCAGCAGCTTTAGATTGGGAAGCACCAAAGACAGTCAAAGAAATTCGAGGATTCTTAGGAATGGCATGATACTATAGGAGATTCATTGAAGGATTCTCTAAAATAGCAGGACCAATGACTAAGCTGTTAAGGAAGAACACACCGTTCGTGTGGTCTGATGAGTGTGAGAAGAGTTTTCAGACTCTGAAAGAGAAACTCACCACATCACCGGTGTTAGCAGTCCCAGAAGTTGGCAAGGATTACACCGTGTATTGTGACGCATCCAAACATGGATTGGGTTGCGTACTCATGCAAGATCGGAAGGTAATATCTTATGGATCGAGGCAACTCAGACCTCATGAAGTGAACTATCCAACACATGATATAGAGTTAGCAGCAGTCGTTTTTGCACTTAAATCTTGGAGACATTTTCTCTATGGAGCCAAGTGTGAGCTCTATACTGATCATAAGAGTCTCAAGTATTTCTTCACTCAGAAGGAACTCAACATGAGACAGAAAAGATGGCTAGAACTAATCAAGGACTATGATTTGACCATCAATTATACTCCAGGAAAAGCTAATGTAGTAGCAGATGCCTTGAGTAGGTGATACGTCTCAAACGTATCTATAATTTCTTATGTTCCATGCTACTTTTATGATGATACTCACATGTTTTATACACACTTTATGTCATTATTATGCATTTTCCGGAACTAACCTTTTAACGAGATGCCGAAGTGCCGGTTCTCGTTTTCTGCTGTTTTTGGTTTCGAAATCCTAGTAAGGAAATATTCTCGGAATTGGACGAAATCAACGCCCAGCATCTTATTTTTCCCGGAAGGTTCCAGAGCACCGAAGAAGGACCAGAGAGGAGCCAGGGGGCCCCACACGCCAGGGCGGCACGGCCAAGGGGTGGGGCGCGTCCCCCTATGGTGTGGCCCCACCAGGGCCCCTCCGAGGCTGCCCTTCCGCCTACTTAAGGTCTCCGTCGCTAAAACCCTAGACCGATAAGCCACGATACGAGAAAATTTCCAGAGCCGCCGCCATCGCGAAGCCAAGATTCGGGGGACAGAAATCTCTGCTCCGGCACGCCGCCGGGACGGGGAAGTGCCCCCGGAAGGCATCTCTATCGACACCACCGCCATCTTCATCAACATTGCTGTCTCCTATGATGAGGAGGGAGTAGTTCTCCCCCGAAGCTAAGGGCTGTACCGGTAGCTATGTGGTTAATCTCTCTCCCATGTACTTCAATACAATGATCTCATGAGCTGCCTTACATGATTGAGATCCATATGATGAGTTTTGTAATCTAGATGTCGTTATGCTATTCAAGTGGATTTTACTTATGTGATCTCCGGAGACTCCTTGTCCCACGTGTGTAAAGGTGACGAGTGTGTGCACCGTGTGGGTCTCTTAGGCTATATTTCACAGAATACTTATTCACCTGAGTTATGATTTGAGTTGGATGTCTCTATGAAATTGTGGTGTGTTAGTACCTCCTATGAATGCTCACAGTGACATCGTGGGGTGTTTATTAGTACTTGGGAATACATCTTTAAGGTTTGCCTACATGATGAATTAGTGTTCGTTATCTTGCCAAAGAGTAATTCAGAATCGCATAGTGAAGTGCTTATTTATATTCCTTTATGATTGCAATGTTGAGAGTGTCCACTAGTGAAAGTATGATCCCTAGGCCTTGTTTCCGAATATCGAAACTCCGTTTATTTACTGTTCTACTGCATGTTTGCTTGCTGCCATCTTTATTTCAGATTGCTATTACCACTCATATTCATCCATATCACCTGTATTTCACTATCTCTTCGCCGAACTAGTGCACCTATACATCTGACAAGTGTATTAGGTGTGTTGGGGACACAAGAGACTTCTTGTATCGTGATTGCAGGGTTGCTTGAGAGGGATATCTTTGACCTCTACCTCCCCGAGTTCGATAAACCTTGGGTGATTCACTTAAGGGAAACTTGTTGTCTGTTCTACAAACCTCTCGCTCTTGGAGGCCCAACACTCGTCTACGGGAATAGAAGCGTGCGTAGACATCAAGCTATTTTCCGGCGCCGTTGTCGGGGAGGTAAGGTAAAAGGTATTCACATCCTCCGACTACTAACCTATTTCCTAGCATCTGTTGCCGGTGTGTGAGTGCTCGAAGCTATTTCCTTTAGATCCTGCAATTGCATCTTTTTGTTTCTTGTTTTTATTTTCACTAGTTAGGCTTAATGGAAAACAACAAAAATATTAGAGATCTTTATAGTATCTATCTTGAGTTAGGACATGAGGTGTTTGAAGAGAAAATTAAAAAACCTATGGAACTTTATATGCATGATAATGTCAATGTTATTAGTATGAATGCTTTGAACACCATTGTTGCTAATGCTATGGAAAATTCTAAGCTTGGGGAAGCTGGTTTTGATGAGTATGATATTTTTAGTCCCCCAAGTTTTGAGGAGAAAATTTACTTTGATGATACTTTACCTCCTATATATGATGATTACAATGATGACTATCATCCACCTACTATTGATGAGAAAATTAATTATGATTATACTATGCCTCCTATGTTTGATGATTATGGTGATAATGACAGCTACCTTGTTGAATTTGCTCCCACTACAATTAATAAGATTGACTATGCTTATGTTGGGAGTAGTAATTATTTTATGCATGAGACTCGTGATAAGAATGCTTTATGTGATAGTTATATTGTTGAGTTTGTTCATGATGCTACTGGAAATTATTATGAGAGAGTAAAATATGGTTGTAGAAATTTTCATGTTACTAAAACACCTCTCTATATGCTGAAAATTTTGAAGTTACTTGTGTTTTATCTTCCTATGCTTGTCACTTTGTTCTACATAAATTTATTTGTGTACAAGATTCCTATGCATAGGAAGTGGGTTAGACTTAAATGAGTTTTGATCTTGCTTTTGATGCTCTCTTTTGCTTCAACTCTTGTTTCTTGCGAGTGCATCATTAAAATTACTGAGCCCATCTTAATGGCTATAAAGAAAGCACTTTTTGGGAGATAACCCATGTCTTTATTTCGCTACTGTTTTGTTGTGTCTTGGAAGTTGTTACTGCTGTAGCAACCTCTCCTTATCTTTATTTTATTGCATTGTTGTGCCAAGTAAAGTCTTTGATAGTAAAGTCAATACTAGATTTGGATTACTGTGCAGAAACAGATTTTTTGCTGTCATGAATTTGAGTAGTATTCTCTGTAGGTAACTCAGAAAAATCTGCCAATTTACGTGCGTGATCCTCAGATATGTACGCAACTTTCATTCAATTTGAGCTTTTTCATATGAGCAAGTTAAGTGCCCCTGAAAAATTCGTATTTACGGACTGTTCTGTTTTGACAGATTCTGCCTTTTATTTCGCATTGCCTGTTTTGCTATGTTTGATGGATTTCTTTGTTCCATTAACTTTCAGTAGCTTTGTGCAATGTCCAGAAGTGTTAAGAATGATTGTGTCACCTCTGAATATGTAAATTTTTGATTATGCACTAACCCTCTAATGAGTTTGTTTTGAGTTTGGTGTGGAGGAAGTTTTCAAGGGTCAAGATAGGAGGATGATACAATATGATCAAGAAGAGTGAAAAGTCTAAGCTTGGGGATGCCCCCGTGGTTCGCCCCTGCATATTTCAAGAAGACTCAAGCATCTAAGCTTGGGGATGCCCAAGGCATCCCCTTCTTCATCGACAACTTATCAGGTCACCTCTAGTGAAACTATATTTTTATTCCGTCACATCTTATGTGCTTTACTTGGAGCGTCTGTATGTTTTTATTTTTGTTTTGTTTGAATAAAATCTGATCCTATCATGCTTGTGTGGGAGAGATACACGCTCCGCTGTTTCGTATGAACACATAAGTTCTTAGCTTTATTCTTAATGTTCATGGCGAAGGTTGAACTACTTCGTTCATTGTTATATGGTTGGAAACAGAAAATGTTGCATGTGGTAATTGGTATAATGTCTTGAATAATTTGATACTTGGCAATTGTTGTGCTCATATAGATCATGTTAAAGCTCTTGCATCATGTACTTTGCACCCATTAATGAAGAACTACATAGAGCTTGTTAAAATTTGGTTTGCATGATTGGTCTCTAGAGTCTAGATATTTTCTCAGTTAAGGTGTTTGAACAACAAGGAGACGATGTAAAGTCTTATAATGCTTGCAATATGTTCATATGTGAGTTTTGTTGCATCGTTTTATACTTGAGTTTGCTTCAAACAACCTTGCTAGCCTAGCCTTGTATTGAGAGGAATTCTTCTCGTGCATCCAAATCCTTGAGCCAAAAACTATGCCATTTGTGTCCACCATACCTACCTACTACATGGTATTTCTCTGCCATTCCAAAGTACATTACTTGAGTGCTACCTTTAAAATTCTATTCTTTGTCTTTGCAATATATAGCTCATGGGAAAATAGCCTTAAAAACTATTGTGGTGAAGAATATGTAGCTATGTATCTTATTTCTAAATAAGTTGCTTGTTGAGCGATAACCATGTTCCTAGGGACGCCACCAACTATTACACCTTTGTTGAATATCATGTGAGTTGCTATGCATGTTCGTCTTGTCTGAAGTAAGGGTGATTTATCATGATCAAATGGTTTGAGTATGCATATTGTTAGAGAAGAACATTGGGCCGCTAACTAAAGCTATGATCCATGGTGGAAGTTTCAGTTTGGACAATTAATCCTCAATCTCTTATGAGAATATTATCTATAGTTAAATGCTTATGCATTAAAGAGGAGTCCATTATCTGTTGTCTATGTTGTCCCGGTATGGATGTCTAAGTTGAGAATAATCAAAAACGAGAAATCAAATGCAATCTTTCTCCTTAGACCTTTGTACAGGCGGCATAGAGGTACCCCTTTGTGACACTTGGTTGAAACATATGCTATGCAATGATAATCCATGTTAATCCAAGCTAATTAGGACAAGGTGCGGGCACTATTGGTATACTGTGCATGAGGCTTGCAACTTATAGGATGTCTTATACATAACACATATGATTTATTACTACCGTTGACAAAATTGTTTCTTGTTTTCAAAATGAAAAGCTCTAGCACAAATATAGTAATCCATGCTTCCCTCTGCAAAGGGCCTTTCTTCTACTTTATTGTTGAGTCAGTTCACCTATTCTTTCTATCTTAGAAGCAAACACTTGTGTGAACTGTGTGCATTGATTCTTACATGTTTACCTATTGCACTTGTTATATTACTTTATGTTGATAACTATCCATGAGATATACATGTTACAAGTTGAAAGCAATTGTTGAAACTTAATCATCCTTTGTGTTGCTTCAATGCCTTCTACTTTGAATTTATTGCTTTATGAGTTAACTCTTATGCAAGACTTATTGATGCTTGTTTTGAAAGTACTATTCATGAAAAGTCTTTGTTATATGGTTCAGTTGTTTACTCATTGTCTTTACCATTGCTTTGAATCACTTCATTCATCTCGTATGCTTTACAATAGTATTGATCAAGATTATGATAGCATGTCACTTAAGAAATTATCTTTGTTATCGTTTACCTACTCGAGGGCGAGTAGGAACTAAGCTTGGGGATGCTTGATACGTCTCAAATGTATCTATAATTTCTTATGTTCCATGCTACTTTTATGATGATACTCACATGTTTTATACACACTTTATGTCATTATTATGCATTTTCCGGAACTAACCTATTAACGAGATGCCGAAGTGCTAGTTCCTGTTTTCTGCTGTTTTTGGTTTCAGAAATCCTAGTAAGGAAATATTCTCGGAATTGGACGAAATCAACGCCCAGCATCTTATTTTCCCCGGAAGGTTCCAGAGCACCGAAGAAGGACCAGAGAGGAGCCAGGGGGCCCCACACGCCAGGGCGGTGCGGCCAAGGGGTGGGGCGCGCCCCCCTATGGTGTGGCCCCACCAGGGCCCCTCAGAGGCTGCCCTTCCGCCTACTTAAGGTCTCCGTCGCGAAAACCCTAGACCGATAAGCCACGATACGAGAAAAGTTCCATAGCCGCCGCCATCGCGAAGCCAAGATTCGGGGGACAGAAGTCTCTGTTCCGGCACGCCGCCGGGACGGGGAAGTGCCCCCGGAAGGCATCTCCATCGACACCACCGCCATCTTCATCAACGCTGTTGTCTCCTATGATGAGGAGGGAGTAGTTCTCCCCCGAGGCTAAGGGCTGTACCGGTAGCTATGTGGTTAATCTCTCTCCCATGTACTTCAATACAATGATCTCATGAGCTGCCTTACATGATTGAGATCCATATGATGAGCTTTGTAATCTAGATGTCGTTATGCTATTCAAGTGGATTTTACTTATGTGATCTCCGGAGACTCCTTGTCCCACGTGTGTAAAGGTGACGAGTGTGTGCACCGTGTGGGTCTCTTAGGCTATATTTCACAAAATACTTATTCACCGAGTTATGATTTGAGTTGGATGTCTCTATGAAATTGTGGTGTGTTAGTACCTCCTATGAATGCTCACGGTGACGGCGTGGGGTGTTTATTAGTACTTGGGAATACATCTTTAAGGTTTGCCTACATGATGAATTAGTGTTCGTTATCTTGCCAAAGAGTAATTCAGAATCGCATAGTGAAGTGCTTATTTATATTCCTTTATGATTGCAATGTTGAGAGTGTCCACTAGTGAAAGTATGATCCCTAGGCCTTGTTTCCGAATATCGAAACTCCGTTTATTTACTGTTCTACTTGCATGTTTGCTTGCTGCCATCTTTATTTCAGATTGCTATTACCACTCATATTCATCCATATCACCTGTATTTCACTATCTCTTCGCCGAACTAGTGCACCTATACATCTGACAAGTGTATTAGGTGTGTTGGGGACACAAGAGACTTCTTGTATCGTGATTGCACGGTTGCTTGAGAGGGATATCTTTGACCTCTACCTCCCTGAGTTCGATAAACCTTGGGTGATTCACTTAAGGGAAACTTGCTGCTGTTCTACAAACCTTTGCTCTTGGAGGCCCAACACTGTCTACAGGAATAGAAGCGTGCGTAGACATCAGTAGGAAGAGCACTGGAGGAGTGGAGCAAGAAATAGCACCGGATTTGAAGAAGGAAATAATCCAAGCCCAGATACAACTTTGGGAGAAAGAAGCTCATGAAGGACTATCGGCTTTACAAGTAGCCGATGAACTAAGTGTTAACCTAAAGAATGAGATAATCATGGATCAACTGGACGATCCATTCATCGTGGAGGAGATGAGAAGGATTGATGAGGGAAGACCATCAGAATTTCACCGAGGAGAGTCGGGATCATTATGGTTCCAGAAAAGGATTTGCGTTCTGGATATTGATGAGATCAAGGAAGTTATACTCCGGGAAGCACATCAAACACCGTACTCTATACATCCGGGAAGTACAAAGATGTACATGGATCTCAAGGAATTGTTCTGGTGGAATAACATGAAAAGAGAGATAGCACAATATGTGGCGGAATGCCATACATGTCAAAGGGTGAAGGCGGAACATCAAAGTCCGGCAGGACAGTTGCAACCTTTACCAATCCCAGAATGGAAATGGGAAGAGATAGGAATGGATTTCATCACCGGACCACCCATGACTAATAAAAAGAAGGACATGATATGGGTAATCGTGGACCGGTTGACGAAGAGTGCACACTTCTTAGCAGTAAACCAGCAGGACAAGGGAGAGAAACTCATCGATCTTTACATCAAAGAGATTGTGAGTAAACATGGAGTACCCAAGAAGATAGTGTCAGATCGAGGATCCGTATTCACATCTGCCTTTTGGAAACAACTACATGAAGCTTTAGGATCCAAATTAGACTATAGCACCGCCTATCATCCCCAGACGGGAGGACAAACAGAAAGGACAAACCGGATATTGGAAGATATGCTTAGGGCTTGTGCCCTAGACTTCGGAGGATCATGGGAGGAGCACTTACCACTAGCAGAGTTTGCGTACAACAATAGCTATCAAAGCAGTATCAAGATGGCACCATTTGAAGCTCTGTATGGAAGGAAGTGTAGATCACCGATCTGTTGGTACGAGGCAGGTTCAAGCAAGGAGTTCAATCCAGATTATGTCAAAGAAAAGCAGCAGATCATCGACATCATAAGAGATAGGCTTAAAATAGCTCAAAGCCGACAAAAGAGTTATGCAGATCAAAAGAGAAGAACATGGGAGCCACAAGTTGGAGACATGGTATACCTTAAGGTAAGTCCGATGAAAGGTCTTCAGAGATTTGGAGTAAAGGGGAAGCTTAGCCCTAGATACATCGGACCTTTCAAGATACTGAGTCAGAACCGAGGGTTAGCCTTTGAATTGGATCTACCGGGAAGGTTAGCTCAGGTACACAATGTATTCCATGTGTCTCAACTCAGGAAGTGTTTAAAGACCCCAGACGAGCCAGTATCACATGATGAGTTAGAGTTACAACCAGACTTGACATATATCGAGAAGCCAGCCATGATTCTCGAGGAAAATTGGAAACAACTCAGGAATAGAGCCATTAAGTACTGCAAGATTCAATGGAAGCATCACCCCGAGAGAGAAGCCACCTGGGAAAAGGAAGAAGACCTGAGGAAATCGTACCCAGAACTGTTCAGGTATTACAACCACAACTTCGGGACGAAGTTTTCTTTAAGGGGGAAAGGCTGTAATGTCCAGGGTTTAGAGACGATCGAGGGGTAGATTTTAGAAAGGGATGTGCATTGCATCGTAAATTCTGGTGAAATTTCACGCTTTTAAAGAAAACTGCATCGAAGGGGGACAAGTTTCTCTCTCGACACCTTACAGGGTTAGGGTTTCGAGAGTGCGATAAACTTGCACCTCACTTAACTAAACTAGGGTTTTCGAGAAGAGAGGGGAGTTAGTGCATCACAACTTTAAGTTGCATGATTGAATTCAAACAACTTGTGTTGGAATTCAAATTTAAACATCACATGATTATTTCATAATTCAAATTGAGATGATTCATTCAACAAATATCAATAATCAAGTATATAATTAATACAACATATAATTAAAGCTCATTAGAGAAACTTTGAGCTTTATTGATCAACACACATGATACATTGTCATTTACAATATTCATAATTGAATTATGAAATATTACAACACATTACAAGAATTGAATAAATGGAAAAATGAGAAAGAAAAGGAAAATTACAAGGAATATAAGAACTAGCTAAACTACACTAAATGATCATCTTGAATTTCTTGATCAACAAGTGGAATTAGACATCCTTGATCATCTTATTGATCCCTTCAAAGACAAACACAAAAAAATCGAGAACACATTAGGCCAAGTGGCAAAGCCACTTGGCAGGTTAGCTAAAAATGTGAAAATGGAAGGATAACATCCAACATGCCGAGCTGATCCACAGCACACAAGTCCCAACCATGCACAGTGCAAGCAGCTCACAAGGTGAGGTGCATGCTCACCAACACACTCACACAGGGGGAGTCATCACACACACATCACCTTGCTGTCGACCAAGGAGAAGAGCACCAGGAGGTATATAAACTTTTCAGTCACCAAACCCTTGATGCTCATCGACACCAGCATCAGGGTAAGAACAGCAAAAACAGGAAGAACAGCCACTGCTGCTCAACCTACTCCAGTGATCACAGAAACTAACCCAAGCATCACAAGCTTGCAAGGAGGAGCAGGGCAAGCAAATCAACCAAACCAAAAGCAAATCCACTACATCAGCACTTAATCTAGGAGCTGGAGTGAGGTATACCCAAATTCATGAGCAAACATCAGTTTTGCTCATAACACAAGCATGTGCATAACACATACACAAGTCAGAGGGTATGATTACCCTGTGTGCATCATCATTTGGTGTTAAACCATTTGATGCCGGCAAAATGGGGAATAAGCCGGAAGAGAATAACCCTAGGGAAGAATTGGTCAAGCCAATCACTAAGGCAAACCAAAGAATCCAGCAAGGATTGATCCACAGCTAGCCTAGCCCAACTCACCTAGCACTAAATGGTTCACTAAACCATCAGATATTAAGACAAATTATTGTCTATATGATTTTCAACATCAAAAGCTACTGGCAATCCAAAAAAAAGGAATCAACCAGAAAGCATCTAGCAATCCACAGCAAGCCACAGAGAGGGGAGCTACCCAAAAATAGTAGATGATTACTGCTAGGGTCACCTCAACCACAAAACCATCGAGCCAAGCACTAGTATCATCACCCAGATGGGTTCAAAGAGGAGCTAGGGTCCCCAACAACTGTTGGCATCCCTCTAGCTCAATCAAATTAATTATAAGAGTCATCAACGCAAGCGAGTTCATCTCATTTATCCAATAAACAATCACAAGCTATATAGATAAATGAAATACATAAGTCACCAGTAACTGGAACACTTGCACATGATCCAGAGGATCACTGCAAGCATCAGTAAATGCTTTATTAAGCATTAGCAATCACCAGCACATGGTGAGATGCTACACAGCTACAGAGAGCATCACCAATAAGGCACAGACAAAAGCACATCAAATACATGAGGTACCACTGGATCAAGTTACACAAGGATAGCACACAGCACACATCACTGGTCCCTGCTCAAGCAAGGATTACTTAAAGTAATCAAGCCAGGGATGAGCTATATAATTACACAAGATCAGGCAGTAGCCTAGCAACATATGGAGCAACATGGCAATGCCATGAGCATCACAACATGCTCATGAGCAAGGGCATAAGCTTCACAACAACATAACAAGCATAGCTGGCACTTGCAAATGCAAGTATTGCAAGCAGCAGTAAGCCAGAGATGCTTAAACAGATGGCTTACACATATATCCAAGCCACTGCCACAACTAGAGTGATCAAGCAAGCAATGAAGCAGGCAGTAGCATAGACAGTAGTAAGGAAGGAACAGCAGTAGTAGATCATGGCATCCAAGCATGCAGCAGGCAACAGCATAGCAATATGACATGGCAACTAGAGCTAAGAAATCATCAGTAGCGCAGCAGCATGCCAAGCCCTAGCACGACACAGCAGCAGTAGCATGGCATGGCCAACATCTCCACGAGGGGAAGCAAGGCCAGTAGCCAGAGCTAGACAAATAGGAGGAGGAGAGAAGGAAGAAGAACAGGGGTACTGACCTGGATCAGAGCACCACTGCGTCACAGTGTCGGCATGATGTCTACGCACACTCCTTTTCCTGTAGACAGTGTTGGGCCTCCAAGAGCAGAGGTTTGTAGAACAACAGCAAGTTTCCCTTAAGTGAATCACCCAAGGTTTATCGAAATCAGGGAGGAAGAGGTCAAATATATCCCTCTCAAGAAACCCTGCAATCACGATACAAGAAGTCTCTTGTGTCCCCAACACACCCAATACACTTTTCAGATGTATAGGTGCACTAGTTCGGCGAAGAGATAGTGAAATACAAGTGGTATGAATGAATATGAGCAGTAGTAACGGCGCCAGAAAATAGCTTGCTGGCGTGCAGTTGATGGTAGTAATATTGCAGGAAGTAAAGATGCAGTAAAACAGTAAATAAGCGATGACTGCAGTATTTGGAAACAAGGCCTAGGGATCATCTTTCACTAGTGGACACTCTCAACATTGATCACATAATAAAACCACTCTACACTCTCTTGTTGGATGATGAACACCATTAATTGTGTAGGGCTACAAGAGCACCTCAATGCCGGAGTTAACAAGCTCCACAACATTCGATGTTCATATTTAAATAACCTTAGAGTGCATGATAGACCAACGCAATTATACCGAGTACTAACATAGCATGCACACTGTCACCATCAAGCTATGAAAGGGGGAATAGGTCACATTAATACTATCATAGTAATAGTTAACTTCATAATCTACAAGAGATCACAATCATAAACTATGCCAAGTACTACATGATGCACACACTGTCACCATTACATCATGGAGGAGGAATAGACTACTTTAATAACATCACTAGAGTAGCACATAGATTAATAGTGATATAAAGCACATTGCTATCATAAAGTAATATAAATAAGCACTTCACTATGTTATCTGAATTACTCTTTGGCAAGATAACGAACACTAATTCATCATGTAGGCAAACCTTAAAGATGTATTCCCAAGTACTAATAAACACCCCACGCTGTCACTGTGAGCATTCATAGGAGGTACTAACACACCACAATTTCATAGAGACATCCAACTCAAATCATAACTCGGTGAATAAGTATTATGTGAAATATAGCCTAAGAGACCCACACGGTGCACACACTGTCACCTTTACACACGTGGGACAAGGAGTCTCCGGAGATCACATAAGTAAAATCCACTTGAATAGCATAACAACATCTAGATTACAAATCTCATCATATGGATCTCAATCATGTAAGGCAGCTCATGAGATCATTGTATTGAAGTACATGGGAGAGAGATTAACCACATAGCTACCAGTACAACCCTTAGCCTCGATGGAGAACTACTCACTCCTCATGGGAGACAGCAGCGTTGATGAAGATGGCGGTGGTGTCGATGGAGATGCCTTCCGGGGGCACTTCCCCGTCCTGGCAGGGTGCCGGAACAGAGACTCATGTCCCCCAGATCTTGGCTTCGCGATGGCGGCGGCTCTGGAAGGTTTCTCGTACCGTGGCTTTTTCGTATCGAAGATTTAGGTCAGGGAGGCTTAAATAGGCGAAGAGGCGGAGTCGGAAGGGCTACGGGGCAGCCACACAACAGGGGGCGCGCCCCCCTTTGGGCCGCGCCGCCACCTTGTGTGGGGCCCACCTGGCTCTCCTCTGGCCCCTCTCCGGTGTTCTGGAAGCTTCGTGGAATTATAAGATGCTGGGCGTTGATTTCGTCCAATTCCGAGAATATTTCCTTACTAGGATTTCTGAAACCAAAAACAGCTTCCTTCGATCCATATTAATTAATTAATACTAAAATGGATGTATTTACAACTAAAATGTGTCTACATACATCTATATTAGCGTCAATTAATATGAATCGGAGGGAGTAGCTCTAAACATCATGTAGTACTTCTTCACGGTAGGTACATTGTGACGTGCCGATATGACTGCTAATAAACATGCCAAATATTAAATCAATTAGATTATGAAGTTTGGGGTAGAAAGAACTTGCCATGATATGACACATGTCTAAAGATAATAATAGGGGCTGCAGTCATTGGACATTGGGATCTTACGGGGCAGTGCAGCCATAGCCTGTAGTGGCTTGCTAGTGGAACGCATAGTGGATCGGCATTGGCAGCAGATTTTTAGCTTTACAAGATGTTGAGTGTGGCATCTTCCTGCAAGATTACTTAAGAGATTAAGGCTGATGCATGCTTTGACTTACCAGGTTATATAGAGATTAAGCCGAGCGCGATCCATTTCATTAATGTGATATTCCATAAATGGTTCAAATTATTAGCTTCTCTAGATATGTATCGGATTGGGCCGCTGGCGATTGTGAAGCAAATAGTTTTCAAGTCGCTGGCGAATTTTTGGTGCGAACATAATCTGATGTTGAAGTGCCCATATAAAGTTGCTTGTGGTCACCTCAGGGAGGCCGATAGGTTATATGATCTTATGATGTATAACCAATAAGGAACTGCATGTTATATATGTTTATGCATTTATAGTTAATGAACAATGAATGTGTGGCCGATTTGGGGTGATGCTAATAATTGTTTTTTCAAACTATTGGTAATTCATCTGGACGAAGCATCTTGTGTTGATAAACTTTATTTCTCTGTCCCAAATTAGTTGACTTAGTTTTCTCTAAATACATATGTATCTACTTTATATTTACCAATTTATAAGATGTGTTTGGTTTGAAACCCTCTTTACAATTTGCAACCTGAAGTTGTTGACCTGCATAAACGGGGCGAAACGTCGAGTCTTCATAGTCGCACGGCAGACCGGCCGAACGACGGCACTAAGGCGAACTCATCGTGGGTGGCGACGATGGTATGTGCGAGGGCATGGAATAGAGTCCCAATACTTTCCACTTTTTCCTGAGACCCAATGGCGGCGGAAGTGAGGGCATCCATACGGAGTTTATCTAGTCATCGGGAGATAGGTACGGCGAAATTTAATCTATGGCATACGTGGGTAATTATTTAAAATTCTAATATTACATGATTATTATAGAGATCAAACGGGTTCTAATTGCCTAGTTAGTTTGATTGATGGTTGGATGTTTTTGTTTTTTGTGTGATTTTCTACATAAAAGTCTTATAATTTGCTAGAGAGAGAGTAGACACAAAAAACATTAACGTTTCTAGACAAAGTTAAGTCGATTAATTTGGGACTGTGGGAGTAGATTGCTACCACCAGTCATTACATAACTACTCCCTCCGTCCTACGAAATATATCGAAGATTTATCAAAATTTAGATGGATCTATTATTATTTTGTGTCTAGATACATCTAAATCTTGATAAATCTTTTACATGTTTCACGAGGAAGTATATCATTGCGGATACCTTTTTTTACCGTAAGCCTTATAGATCAGTTTCAGACTTTTACTTTAGGATAAAGACAATGTTCTATAAACAATTAGCTAAGTATGAGCCAAAATCAAAGAAATTAAATATGGATGCATGCATACGTGTAGTTGATTGACGAAGCGAAGCCTAATCAATTGGCAAAAGATCAGTGAGCACGTACTTTGGTGATTCGCGGCCGCCGCCGTACTGGTCCAATACCTGAATATTTTATGGCCACCGCCGGACTTGCCAAGACCTGCATACTTTGATCGATCAAGGAACCTATATATTTTAATCGATTGGCTTCATGCAAACCACTCGAGACGTGGGCATGCAATGGTTGTTGCTTGCTTTTTACCAGTACACCTCATGCTCATGGGACACGCTCTATCTGCGTATCTACCGGCGGCGGCAGCCTAGTAGATTGATCTAGTTAATTCTAGGGCGTTACATGGAAACATTTTATTCTATTCACGGAAAGAGTAACGAAACGGTATCTCATAATGGCAAAGGTGGGTAATTTATTTTAACGGGAAAGATCAATCGGCTGTGGTTTGCTATGTATAAAATTAACGGACAGATGATTCTGATTATTGTGGGATTTTCTAGCTAATTCTCTAATTTCTGGTTAGCCCGTAATGTACTTTTAATATATAATAGATTATTATTTTTAATGAAGTTTACATCAACATGTTCTTCTTGGGCAACCAATGAAGCTAACGGAACATTATTAGGATCAACATTAGTCCTATCATTCACAAGCATAGACATAATAGCATCAATCTTATCACTCAAGGAGGAGGTTTCTTCAACAGAATTTACCTTCTTACCTTGTGGAGCTCTTTCCGTGTGCCATTCAGAGTAATTAATCATCATATTATCAAGGAGCTTTGTTGCTTCACCAAGAGTGATGGACATAAAGGTACCTCCAGCAGCTGAATCCAATAGGTTCCACGAAGAAAAGTTCAGTCCTGCATAAAAGGTTTGGATGATCATCCAAGTAGTCAGTCCATGGGTTGGGCAATTTTTAACCAAAGATTTCATTCTTTCCCAAGCTTGTGCAACATGCTCATTATCTAATTGTTTAAAATTCATTATGCTACTTCTCAAAGATATAATTTTAGCAGGGGATAATATCTACCAATAAAAGCATCCTTGCATTTAGTCCATGAATCAATACTATTCTTAGGCAGAGATAGCAACCAATCTTTAGCTCTTGCTCTTAATGAGAAAGGAAACAATTTTAATTTTATAATTGTTGGAGATATGCCCAAGAGGCAATAATAAAATGGTTATTATAATATATCTTTATGTTTATGATAAATGTTTATATACCATGCTATAATTGTATTAACCGAAACATTGGTACATGTGTGATATGTAAACAACAAAGAGTCCCTAGTATGCCTCTTAACTAGCTTGTTGATTAATGGATGATTAGTTTCATAATCATGAACATTGGATGTTATTAATAACAAGGTTATATCATTATATGAATGATGTAATGGACACACCCAATTAAGCGTAGCATAAGATCTCATCATTAAGTTATTTGCTATAAGCTTTCGATACATAGTTACCTAGTCCTTATGACCATGAGATCATGTAAATCACTCATACCGGAAAGATACTTTGATTACATCAAACGCCACTGCGTAAATGGGTGGTTATAAAGGTGGGATTAAGTATCCGGAAAGTATGAGTTGAGGCATATGGATCAACAATGGGATTTGTCCATCCCGATGACGGATAGATATACTCTGGGCCCTCTCGGTGGAATGTCGTCTAATTTCTTGCAAGCATATGAATAAGTTCATAAGAGACCACATACCATAGTACGAGTAAAGAGTACTTGTCAGGAGACGAGGTTGAACAAGGTATAGAGTGATACCGAAGATCAAACCTCGGACAAGTAAAATATCGCGTGACAAAGGGAATTGGTATCGTATGTGAATGGTTCATTCGATCACTAAAGTCATCGTTGAATATGTGGGAGCCATTATGGATCTCCAGATCCCGCTATTGGTTATTGGTCGGAGTGAGTACTCAACCATGTCCGCATAGTTCACGAACCGTAGGGTGACACACTTAAAGTTGGATGTTGAAATGGTAGAACTTGAATATGGAATGGAGTTCGAATATTTGTTCGGAGTCCCGGATGAGATCCCGGACATCACGAGGAGTTCCGGAATGGTCCGGAGAATAAGATTCATATATAGGAAGTCATATTCCAAGTTTGGAAATGATCCGGTGCATTTATGGCAGGTTCTAGAAGGTTCTAGAAAAGTCCGGAAGAAATCACCATGGAAAGTAGAGTCCCGGAGGGACTCCACCTTGCATGACCAGCCAACCCTAAAGGGGAGGAGTCCAAGGTGGACTCCCCTAGGGTGGCCGGCCAACCCACCTCAAGGAAAGGTGGGAGTCCCACCTTGGGTAGGACTCCCTCCTTGAGTAGGTTTCCCACATATGGGAGGTTTTAGTGTTGGGGTCTTATTCGAAGACTTGGACTAGAACTCTTGGTGCTTCCACCTATATAATGAGGGGCATAGGAGAGGGGGCTGACCACTTCAAGCCTCAGCCTTGGCCGCACCCCTTAGAGGGCCGGCGCCCAACCCCCTCTCTCCCCAAACCCTAGCGGTCTCTCTCCTCCACCACATCCCGCACGCTTAAGCGAAGCTCCGCCGGATTTCTCCACCACCACCGACACCACGCCGTCGTGCCGTCGGATTCAAGAGGAGCTACTACTTCCGCTGCCCACATCTGGAACGGTGAGGTGGACGTCTACCGCAACAACAAGAGCCTCATCTTGTAGGCTTTGGAATCTCTTCAAGGGTGAGACTCGATACCCCCTCGTTGCTACCATCTTCTAGATTGCATCTTGGCTTGGATTGCGTGTTCGCGGTAGGAAATTTTTTGTTTTCTATGCAACGTTATCCAACGAGTGGTATCGAGCCGTGTCTATGCATAGATGGTTGCACGAGTAGAACACAATGGTTTTGTGGGCGTTGATGCTCTTGTTGTCTTTAGTTTGAGTACTTTGCATCTTTGTGGCATAGTGGGATGAAGCGGCTCGGGCTAACTTTACATGACCGCGTTCATGAGACTTGCTCCTCGTTCGACATGCAACTTGTATTGCATAAGAGGCTTTGCGGGTGTCTCGTCTCTCCTACTATAGTGAAGATTCAATTTACTCTTCTATTGACAACACTAGTATCACCGTTGTGGTTCATGTTCGTAGGTAGATTAGATCTTACTCGAAAACCCTAAACCACGTAAAATATGCAAACCAAATTAGAGACGTCTAACTTGTTTTTGCAGGGTTTGGTGATGTGATATGGCCATAATGTGATGATGAATATGTATGAGATGATCATTATTGTATTGTGGCAACCGGCAGGAGCCTTATGGTTGTCTTTAAATTTCATGTTGAGTAGTATTTCAAAGTAGTTGTAATAGTTGCTACATGAGGTGAACAACCATGAAGACGGCGCCATGGACCTTGACGCTACGCGACGATGATGGAGATCATGCCGTGATGATGGAGATCATGTCCGTGCTTTAGAGATGAAGATCGAAGGCGCAAAGACAAAAGGGCCATATCATATCACATATGAACTGCATGTGATGTTAATCCTTTTATGCATCTTATTTTGCTTAGATCGCGACGGTAGCATTATAAGATGATCCCTCACATTAATATCAAGATAATAAAGTGTTCTCCCCTAGTATGCACCGTTGTACGGTTCGTCGTTTCGAAGCATCTCGTGATGATCGGATGTGATAGACTCAACGTTCACATACAACGGGTGTAAGCCATGTTGCACACGCGGAATACTTGGGTTTGCTTGACGAGCCTAGCATGTACGGACATGGCCTCGGGACAACGGAAACCGAAAGGTTGAACACGAGTCATATGGATGATATGATCAACATTTTGATGTTCACTATTGAAGCTACATCATCTCACGTGATGATCGGTTTTGGTGTAGTGGATTTGGATCGTGTACCACTTAACAACTATGAGGGATGTTGTATTAAGTGGGAGTTTATTAGTAATTAGATTAAAACATGAACTAATTATCATAAACATAGTCTGAGTAGTATTTTGAATTAATTTTGTAGTATTGGCATCCGTTTTCTACCATGCGCTAGTCTTGTAATTGAGATAGAAATACTCGTTAAAATCTGACAAGAAACTTTACGGATTGGTACCGTATTGTTAAAGAATCAAGAATTGATTAAGTCCTATTGCAAACTATTAGTAAACCTCACATTGTTGATTCAAAGAGCTATGGTTTCAATTAGTACCTAAAGTTATCTTGTCTCCGTGAAACTTGAAGTTCAAATCTGTTTGAAAAGTAAGGAGCTGAAAATTTAGTTTTCAGAAATAATCAAGGTATGAGATATATGTGATATCTAAGACCTTATTGCAAGATGATAGAATATAATTTGGTGAGACTACATGAACTCATAAGTTTTATGGGAATGTACGAAGGTTGAAGACGCAAGGCGTCACAATCCTCCAACTATTGGGGCACTAACGATATTCGCATATCCATGAAGTGACCATCCTTAATATGCACCGTTGCTAAGACTCGTCGTTTCGAAGCATCACGTGATGATCGGGTGTGATAGATTCTACGTGTGCATACAACGGGTGCAAGCTAGATTTGCACATGCAAATACCAAGGTTAAAACTTTACGAGCCTAGCATGTACAGACATGGTCTCGGAAAGTCGTCATGATATGATGGATAAAATTATGAATGAAATTGTTCATCATATTACAAGGTTACTAATAGTGAAATCCGGAACACTTGTCATATGATGATCAACTTCAAAATAAGAACCTCAAGGTTATTGGTATCAGACCAACAAACCTAGAAGTTATTAATGTTGAAGTGTTTTTCTGAATAATGAGGAAAGCTAAAAGAGAAACTGCAAAAGATATTTTGGCAGAAAGAAAGAAAAGACTAGAAAGTCTAGCTCAGGTGTATATAAATGATATACATGTTATGATTGTATTCCTAGTTAGGTCACACTATGAAATTCTTGGGTATTAGTACTATATTGGTTGGTATGAAGTGTCATACAAAAACAACGCAATACAAGAATTCAATGGCCTAAGTGACTCACAAGGAATATGATAGGAATGCACGCCTGGAACAAAAATAAAGTGTTATTATGTTCATCGTTGGCATTCTATCTAGCCCTTAGAATTTATAATAAAGAACTTAATAATTTTTATTTTGCTCGGTCAAATGAAAACAATGAGTTGTTTAAATTATGACATTACTCCATGTACGATGGATAAGTTATTATAAATCTTAATGGTGAAACACACATACATAACACTGACGCTAAAATGCCATAAGGCAAATGATTTGAATTTCACTTATTTGTGAAACCGCCATTTAGGTCATGTTGGAAAGGAACGCATGAAGAAACTCCATGCAAATGGATTTTTGGAGTCATTTGATTTTTTGAATCGTTTGGCGCTTGCAAATCTTTTCTAAAAGAGACTAAAATACCGTTCATAGGCCAAGTTTTGAACGGGCAACTAACTTAGTGGAAACATACATGATGATGTATATGGATCACTGGGCATAGTTGTGTGCGGGAGATTCTTATACTTCATGAAAACTTCAAACAATGAATTGAGTATATATATGTGGATATATTCGATAAGGAAGAAGTTTGAAACATTTGAATGGATTCAAATAAATTTCAGCATGAAGTAGAAATCATCGTAATAGAAAAGTCAAATATCTATGATTGGATCATAGTGGAAATATTTGAATTACTAGTTTTAGCGAACATGTAAGAGAGTTATGAAATTGTTCTACAACTCACATTTCTTGGAGTATCATATTAATGATAAAGTATCCGAGAGATGTATCCAAACCTAGTTGGGTCAATGATGAGATAAAATATTAATGCCATTATATTTTTGTGAATTATGCTTTAGAGACTACCGCTTTACACTAAATAGAGCATCATCATGATCCGTTGAAATGACATCATACGAGTTATGACATGGGTATGAACCCTAATTGTCTTTTCTTAAATTTTGGTATGCATAGCATAAGTAAATAAGTTTACAACCAAAATCGGATGAATGTCTTTGTTGGTTATCCCAGAGAATTGATTGGGAATTCTTCCCACAATGGAGACAAAGACAAAAGTGTTTGTCAATGTTTCTTATTTCCAAGAAATTGTTTCTAGCGAAGTTTTTGAGTGGGAGGACAATAGAACTTGATAAGGTTTATGAACACTGAGCATAATGATCGAGTAGCGCATCATCGGAATTGGTTCGGAAGCAGCCACGACGATCATGGCTCCTATGACTACAAAGTGTTTTAGCCATGGAGATCGAAGTACATATTGAACCTTGTAGGTATGGTTTACTTTGTGATCAAATAAATGATTTGTGGACAAAGGATTGATTTTGAACAATGATAAACCAACTACAAGCAAAGAAGTTATGATGAGCCCTGACTCCGTTAAAATGGCTATACGCCATGAAATCCAAGATTGATAAATACTTTTTAAAAGTAAATGGATCTATAGAATTGATGGACTTGGATGAAATATCCTTGAAGAAGCTCGACTTGTCGAAAAGTTGTTTACGACAAAGTTCAAAGAGTTGACTACGATAAGATTAGATCTTCCGTAGCAATGCTTATAGTCTATGAGGATTATTCTAGTAATCGCTACATATTTCTTTTATGAGATATGCTAGTAGGATGGCAAAATATATTACTTAACGAAGTGTGTAGTAAAGGTGTATACAAGATACAACCAAGAGTTTTGCTGGTCCGTGGAATACTAGATAGGTATACAAACTTCAATTGGATGAAGTGAGTATCACGGAGTTGGAATCTTCACCAGATGAAATAGTCAAAGAGTTTTTTGATTTCATCAGAGACGATGAAGAGGCTTGCATTTGCAAGAAATTAAGTGGGAGCGCTGAGACATATTTATAATACTTTATGTAGATGACATATAGTTGGTTATAAATAATGTAATTATATACTTGATTAAAAGGTTTCATTGAGAAATTAACTTCAATGAAAGGATATGGACTGAAACATATCTAGTGTCAAGATCTATGAAGATAGATTGAAACACAAAATAAAGTTTAAGTCAAAGTACATAGAATGGATATTGAAATAGTTCAATATAGAAATATTAAGAAAATATTCTTATCATGTGAAGTTTTAACAAGACTTGAGTGTATCTGACACTCAATGAGTAAAAACACATGAGTGATTATAGATCACGAATAATATGTACACAATCAGATATCCTGTGCTATAAAGTGTTATGAGCATATACCAGAATAATTCATATGATGATCATTGGACGACAGTAAGAATATCCTTGAGTACTTAAGAAGAACTAAGGATATATATATATAGTTTTGTATGGGGTAATGACAAACAAATCGCTGTAAAGTGTTGCACCGATATTAGTTTGATCACATATAAAAATAAAATTTAAATCTCAAATTAGGCTAAGTGTTATTTAAAAGTAGCACAATGAGATAGAAGTTGTCTATGCTAGATTTAGAAGAGTTCTAAATATTGTGACGGATTCTACAAAAGAAGGCAGAGTATGTCATTGTTTTGACAATGACATAGGATGTTAAGTCAAGAGGTTCTTTGAGAACTTGGTGTAGTTCCGACAGAGTCGAACTTTGAAGCTATATTGTGTGTGACAATATTAGTGACATATTTTAGACCGCGGAATTAAGGTTCCATCAGAAGACCAAACATATTTAATGCCGACTCATTTGGAAATGAGTGATGCGTTGAGACGCAAATGAATTACAAAATACATACGTTTCTGAACATGTCAGATCCGTTGACTAAAAACTTCTCCCATGAGCAAAACATGATAAAACACCGGAAGGCCAAGGTGTTATATCTTTACATATGTAAACTAGATTATTGACTCTAGTGCAAGTGGGAGACTGTTGGAGATATGCCCAAGAGGCAATAATAAAATGGTTATTATAATATATCTTTATGTTTATGATAAATGTTTATATACCATGCTATAATTGTATTAACCGAAACATTGGTACATGTGTGATATGTAAACAACAAAGAGTCCCTAGTATGCCTCTTAACTAGCTTGTTGATTAATGGATGATTAGTTTCATAATCATGAACATTGGATGTTATTAATAACAAGGTTATATCATTATATGAATGATGTAATGGACACACCCAATTAAGCGTAGCATAAGATCTCGTCATTAAGTTATTTGCTATAAGCTTTCGATACATAGTTACCTAGTCCTTATGACCATGAGATCATGTAAATCACTTATACCGGAAAGATACTTTGATTACATCAAACGCCACTGCATAAATGGGTGGTTATAAAGGTGGGATTAAGTATCCGGAAAGTATGAGTTGAGGCATATGGATCAACAGTGGGATTTGTCCATCCCGATGACGGATAGATATACTCTGGCCCTCTCGGTGGAATGTCGTCTAATTTCTTGCAAGCATATGAATAAGTTCATAAGAGACCACATACCACGGTACGAGTAAAGAGTACTTGTCGAGAGACGAGGTTGAACAAGGTATAGAGTGATACCGAAGATCAAACCTCGGACAAGTAAAATATCGCGTGACAAAGGGAATTGGTATCGTATGTGAATGGTTCATTCGATCACTAAAGTCATCGTTGAATATGTGGGAGCCATTATGGATCTCCGGATCCCGCTATTGGTTATTGGTCGGAGTGAGTACTCAACCATGTCCGCATAGTTCACGAACCGTAGGGTGACACACTTAAAGTTGGATGTTGAAATGGTAGAACTTGAATATGGAATGGAGTTCGAATATTTGTTCGGAGTCCCGGATGAGATCCCGGACATCACGAGGAGTTCCGGAATGGTCCGGAGAATAAGATTCATATATAGGAAGTCATATTCCAAGTTTGGAAATGATCCGGTGCATTTATGGCAGGTTCTAGAAGGTTCTAGAAAAGTCCGGAAGAAATCACCATGGAAAGTAGAGTCCCGGAGGGACTCCACCTTGCATGACCAGCCAACCCTAAAGGGGAGGAGTCCAAGGTGGACTCCCCTAGGGTGGCCGGCCAACCCACCTCAAGGAAAGGTGGGAGTCCCACCTTGGGTAGGACTCCCTCCTTGAGTAGGTTTCCCACATATGGGAGGTTTTAGTGTTGGGGTCTTATTCGAAGACTTGGACTAGAACTCTTGGTGCTTCCACCTATATAATGAGGGGCATAGGAGAGGGGGCTGACCACTTCAAGCCTCAGCCTTGGCCGCACCCCTTAGAGGGCCGGTGCCCAACCCCCTCTCTCCCCAAACCCTAGCGGTCTCTCTCCTCCACCACATCCCGCACGCTTAAGCGAAGCTCCGCCGGATTTCTCCACCACCACCGACACCACGCCGTCGTGCTGTCGGATTCAAGAGGAGCTACTACTTCCGCTGCCCACTGGAACGGGGAGGTGGACGTCTACCGCAGCAACAAGAGCCTCATCTTGTAGGCTTTGGAATCTCTTCAAGGGTGAGACTCGATACCCCCCTCGTTGCTACCATCTTCTAGATTGCATCTTGGCTTGGATTGCGTGTTCGCGGTAGGAATTTTTTGTTTTCTATGCAACGTTATCCAACAATAATGTCACCATCTACATCTTTATACTTTTGCATTTCACACAATTCAACAAAATTATTGAGATGGGCAGCAGCATCATCAGAACTAACACTAGAAAATTGCTCTCGCATAACAAGATTCAAGTAAAGCGGGTTTAATTTCAAAGAATTCTGCTTGTAGTAGCAGGTGGAGCAATAGGTGTGCACAAGAAATCATTATTATTTGTGGTTGTGAAGTCACACAACTTAGTATTTTCAGGGGTAGCCATTTTAGCAGTAGTAAATAAAGCAAACTAGATAAAGTAAATGCAAATAACTATTTTTTGTGTTTTTGATATAGAGTGCAAGACAGTAAATAAAGTAAAGCTAGCAACTAATTTTTTTTTTGTTTTTTGATATAATGCAGCAAACAAAGTAGTAAATAAAATAAAGCAAGACAAAAACAAAGTAAAGAGATTGGATTGTGGAGACTCCCCTTGCAGCGTGTCTTGATCTCCCCGGCAACGGCGCCGTGAAAATATCGTTGTTGGCGTGCGGTTGACGTGGGAGTTAGAAATCTCTGTGGTGTAACTTTTCTTCAGGTCCCGGCAACGGCGCCGGAAAATATGCTTGATGGCGTGTAACTCACACGTTCGTTGGGAACCCCAAGAGGAAGGTATGATGCGCACAGCGGCAAGTTTTCCCTCGGAAGGAAACCAAGGTTTATCGAACCGAGGAGGAGCCAAGAAGCACGTTGAAGGTTGATGGCGGCGGGATGTAGTGCGGCGCAACACCAGGGATTCCGGCGCCAACGTGGAACCTCGCACAACACAACCAAAGTACTTTGCCCCAACGAAACAGTGAGGTTGTCAATCTCACCGGCTTGTCTGTAACAAAGGATTAGATGTATAGTGTGGATGATGATTGTTTGCGAGAAAACGAGTAGAACAAGTATTGCGATAGATTGTATTCGATGTAAAAGAATGGACCGGGGTCCACAGTTCACTAGAGGTGTCTCTCCCATAAGATAAATAGCATGTTGGGTGAACAAATTACGGTCGGGCAATTGACAAATAGAGAGGGCATAACAATGCACATACATGATATGATGAATATTGTGAGATTTAATTGGGCATTACGACAAAGTACATAGACCGCTATCCAAGCATGCATCTATGCCTAAAAAGTCCACCTTCGAGTTATCATCCGAACCCCTTCCAAGTATTAAGTTGCAAACAACGGACAATTGCATTAAGTATGGTGCGTAATGTAATCAATAACTACATCCTCGGACATAGCATCAATGTTTTATCCCTAGTGGCAACAACACATCCACAACCTTAGAACTTTTCGTCACTTGTCCCAGCATTTAATGGAGGCATGAACCCACTATCGAGCATAAATACTCCCTCTTGGAGTTAAGAGCAAAAACTTGGCCGAGCCTCTACTAATAACGGAGAGCATGCAAGATCATAAACAACACATAGGTAATAGATTGATAATCAACATAACATAGTATTCTCTATCCATCGGATCCCGACAAACACAACATATAGAATTACGGATAGATGATCTTGATCATGTTAGGCAGCTCACAAGATCCGACAATGAAGCACATGAGGAGAAGACAACCATCTAGCTACTGCTATGGACCCATAGTCCAGGGGTGAACTACTCACTCATCACTCCGGAGGCGACCATGGCGGTGAAGAGTCCTCCGGGAGATGATTCCCCTCTCCGGCAGGGTGCCGGAGGTGATCTCCGGAATCCCCCGAGATGGGATTGGCGGCGGCGGCGTCTCGGTAAGGTTTTCCGTATCGTGGCTCTCGCATGCGGGGGTTTCGCGACGAAGGCTTTAAGTAGGCGGAAGGGCAACGCGGGGGGCCACACGAGGGCCCCACACGCCGAGGCCGCGCGGCCAAGGGCCAGGCCGCGCCGCCCTGTTGTGTCGGTGCCTCGTGGCCCCACTTCCTTTCCCCCTCGGTCTTCTGGAAGCTTCGTGCAAAAATAGGACCCTGGGCGTTGATTTCGTCCAATTCCGAGAATATTTCCTTTGTAGGATTTCTGAAACCAAAAACAGCAGAAAACAAGAATCGGCTCTTCGGCATCTCGTTAATAGGTTAGTGCCGGAAAATGCATAAATACGACATATAATGTGTATAAAACATGTAGATATCATCAATAATGTGGCATGGAACATAAGAAATTATCGATACGTCGGAGACGTATCACCCGCAAATAAGGTTCCATAGGTTTTTTAATTTTCGCATCAAACAATCCATGTCTTAACTCAGGAAATAGTTTAAAAAGCTCACGATTGTTTTCCATTATGCCTTACTAGTGTTTAACAAGAAACAAAAAGATGCAATTGCAGGATCTAAAGGAAATAGCTTCGGCACTCACACACCGGCAACAATGCTAGGAAATAGCTTAGTAGTCGGAGGATGTGAATACCTTTTACCTTACCTCCCCGGCAACGGCGCCAGAAAATAGCTTGATGTCTACGCACACTCCTTTTCATGTAGACAGTGTTGGGCCTCCAAAAGCAGAAGTTTGTAGAACAGCAGCCAGTTTCCCTTAAGTGAATCACCCAAGGTTTATCGAACTCAGGGAGGAAGAGGTCAAAGATATCCCTCTCAAGCAACCCTGCAATCACGATACAAGAAGTCTCTTGTGTCCCCAACACACCCAATACACTTGTCGGATGTATAGGTGCACTAGTTCGGCGAAGAGATAGTGAAATACAAGTGGTATGAATGAATATGAGCAGTAGTAACGGCGCCGTAAAATAGCTTGTCGGCGTGCGATTGATGGTAGTAATATTGCAGGAAGTAAAGATGCGGTAAAACAAGTAAATAAGCGATGATTGCGGTATTTGGAAACAAGGCCTAGGGATCATACTTTCACTAGTGGACACTCTCAACATTGATCACATAATAAAACCACTCTACACTCTCTTGTTGGATGATGAACACCATTAATTGTGTAGGGCTACAAGAGCACCTCAATGCCGGAGTTAACAAGCTCCACAACATTCGATGTTCATATTTAAATAACCTTAGAGTGCATGATAGACCAACGCAATTATACCGAGTACTAACATAGCATGCACACTGTCACCATCAAGCTATGAAAGGGGGAATAGATCACATTAATACTATCATATTAATAGTTAACTTCATAATCTACAAGAGATCACAATCATAAACTACGCCAAGTACCACATGATGCACACACTGTCACCATTACATCATGGAGGAGGAATAGACTACTTTAATAACATCACTAGAGTAGCACATAGATTAATAGTGATATAAAGCACATTGCAATCATAAAGGAATAAATAAGCACTTCACTATGCTATTCTGAATTACTCTTTGGCAAGATAACGAACACTAATTCATCATGTAGGCAAACCTTAAAGATGTATTCCCAAGTACTAATAAACACCCCACGCTGTCACCTGTGAGCATTCATAGGAGGTACTAACACACCACAATTTCATAGAGACATCCAACTCAAATCATAACTCGGTGAATAAGTATTCTGTGAAATATAGCCTAAGAGACCCACACGGTGCACACACTGTCACCTTTACACACGTGGGACAAGGAGTCTCCGGAGATCACATAAGTAAAATCCACTTGGATAGCATAACAACATCTAGATTACAAAGCTCATCATATGGATCTCAATCATGTAAGGCAGCTCATGAGATCATTGTATTGAAGTACATGGGAGAGAGATTAACCACATAGCTACCGGTACAGCCCTTAGCCTCGATGGAGAACTACTCCCTCCTCATGGGAGACAACAGCGTTGATGAAGATGGCGGTGGTGTCGATGGAGATGCCTTCGGGGGGGCACTTCCCCGTCCCGGCAGGGTGCCAGAACAGAGACTCCTGTCCCCCAGATCTTGGCTTCGCGATGGCGGCGGCTCTGGAAGGTTTCTCGTACCGTGGCTTTTTTGTATCGAAGATTTAGGTCAGGGAGGCTTAAATAGGCGAAGAGGCAGAGTCGGAAGGGTTACGGGGCAGCCACACAACAGGGGGGCGCGCCCCCCTTTGGGACGCGCCGCCACCTTGTGTGGGGCCCACCTGGCTCTCCTCTGGCCCCTCTCCGGTGTTCTGGAAGCTTCGTGGAATTATAAGATGCTGGGCGTTGATTTCGTCCAATTCCGAGAATATTTCCTTACTAGGATTTCTGAAACCAAAAACAGCAGAAAACAGGAACTGGCACTTCGGCATCTCGTCAATAGGTTAGTTCCGGAAAACGCATAAATATGACATAAAGTGTGAACAAAACATGTGAGTATCATCATAAAAGTAGCATGGAGCATAAGAAATTATAGATACGTTTGAGACGTATCAAGGCACGGCGGCACGGGCCGACCACGGCAGCGCCAGGCCGCAGCCAGGCCAGGCGTCGCCGGGCGAAACGCCCCAGCACCACCACGGCGAGGCACATGGCCACGCCACGGCGCCAGGATCGTCGGCGGGCGACGAATCGCCGTGAATCACCACGGCCGTGTCGCAGATGCGTTGGGGGCGAACGGTGGCGGCGAAGAAACGCAGATCGGCGCGGACCGATCGGTGCGCCATCGAGCGGCCGTCCTTTTGCGACCGATCTCGCCGGCGGGAGTGGCCGGAGGCGGCCGGAGTAATCCGGCGACGGCGCGGGCGACGCGGGAGTCGCCAGAGCTCGGAGGAGTTAGGGTTAGCGCGAGCGAGCGAGGAAGGGGACGGGTGCGTCCGACCGAGCCGGACGAGCGGCTCGGGTTAGACTTAACCGCTGGGCCACCCTGACAGGTGGGCCCAGGGGCATTTCAGTCTTTTCACAAATCCATTTAAACCAGAAACTTTGAAATTAGATAGAAAATGGATAAAGGCTCTAAAAAATAATTAAAAATATGAAAAATGCTCAGCATAAAATTCTCTATCAGAATAAAATATCAAAAGGAATTTTTGAAGACAACTAAGAATAAGTCCTAATTTGATGATTATAATAATCATTTAAATCACACTTTATATTTTCAATAATGAAAATAAGTCCATAAATTCTTTTGGACTTTAAAAACACCTTGACAACATTTTAAGGTTGTATTTTACCCTAAACAGAGTATCCCTAAATTGTTCTTAGTATTTACCTCTCACATAAAATGATAAGACACCGGAGGGGGGAACAAACCCTAAAAAAAGGAAAGCATGCATAATTGCTTCTTTAACCATTGCCCTTATCGGACAATGATGCTATTTTTCAGCAACAGAGGACAAGGGTCAGTCCACACCATCCAACTGTAACACTTTGCAGTGTTCAGGCAAGTTCATCACTTGCTCATGTCATTTGAGTATTTTACCAAATTACTTGCAAAGTACTATGATTATCACTATCTATTATATACTAAAAGCAAAATAAGGGTGTATTTCGAGGCACCAGGTTAATCCACATATGCTAAAAAAATGTAAACCAATGATTTTAATATTAACGTTTGAGATTAAAAGATAACAATTGTTACGTACAAATAATATAGGTGTACAACAGATCACTTTTGACACGTATGCAGGGTGATTTAAAATATGTGCAATATTTATCTCTGTCCTTGCCGTATATAGAAATAAACTAGGTGGGTAGGAGCTTTGGATAGAAGTCGTTTTACCAAGAAAAAAAAAAGCAGAAGATAGAAAGTTTGAACGGATCTCTTTAGCTCAAAGTAAAAAAAGGAAACTTAGCCTTTTTGGCTAATGCACACGACACGAGTCGTGATTGGTCTGGCTTCTCCTAGATTGATGGGCAGTTTTGTTATTTGTGCACGACCAATAAGTCTTGGACCTGGACGGTTGAAATTTCTGGCTTCCCAAGGAATATAAACAGATGCTTTTAACGTATATAAAACGACACTTATGGCACATATGCGTGGCGATTTAAAATATGTGCGTAAGAAATATGCCTTGAAAACAGAACAAATGCGATCAACTATCACACCATTGCGCTGATAGAACCCAAAAGAAGCCCGGTTATACTAAAATCCCAAAAGAAGCCCGGTTATACTAAAATGGAAAAGTCCCCGGTTATGCTAAAATGGAAAAGTCCCGGTTACCCGCCTTACGTCGGTTTGACAACACAAAGCAAAGAAGTCCTGATGCTATACGATTAGTTATGCCAGCTCTATTTCTACTTTTTTTTCTTATACCCAGTTACAATAGGGTCTCACAAAATCATGCATGAATACTGAGAAACGCATCTATTTATGGCATTGCATGAAACATACTTATAATCATGGCGTATCAATCAGCCAAATTGAAACTGTATTAAAACCGGTCATTGCTCAAGTAGTATAAACATAGCGGATGACATCATATAAAAACTACCAACCATCTCACAATCTGATATTTTTCTGAAAATTAAATTTCGTGCAAAAATGACACATTTGATCAATCAACTATATTTGGAAATGGACTAAAAACTGCTCATCAAATAAAAGGCAAAAGATATTTTCTACATAGGTGATATTGATTTAGCAGGAATTATGGATATAAAATATGCGAGTGTAAAAAAATCAGTAAGTGTATTTCCAGGATAATTTTGACACACTAGAGACAATTGTCATCTCTCTAACAAAAATAAAGATGTTGCCCTCGCATTTGTGAGGGCCATTATCATCTAAATTATTTAGTCAGTTAGATTAATAATTTACGGCTAGGATTAAATAGAAGTTACGTAATTACGTAAGATAGGCGAACATGACAGGTCATGCAACCAGGTTGGTCATACATGAAGCTAACAAAAAATTGTTCGGTAAAAAAAAGTAATCAAAATAACAATAAGCATACACATGAAGTCAAGATAGACGGAAACTGCAAAAACGGTTTGCAAAAACGGTTTGATTTGATGAATCCTCCTGTACGCTAGCCCAAAGTTGCCTGTCCATGAAAGGCAAGGCTATCTGGTGCATATGCCTTAATGACAAATCGTAGAATATGTGCATGTTAAGATATTTGAGGGTAGGTATTTTCTTCTTGGCACGAAAAAAATACCGGTGGACATCGGCAAAAACGGTAATATACGGTTCGAGATTTGTCAGATAATTTTTTTAATTTGTTCAACATTATTTGAAATTTGAGCTAATTGTTAGAATACCGATAACTTTTATAAGGTATTGCAGTTTTCTGGTGGTGACCTGTAAAAACGGTTTTGGCAAAAATTCAAAATATCGTCCGAGAAAACATCCCTCATTCGGATGCACCAACAATACACGGTGAAATATGAGTGAAAAATAGAGAGCCATCTCGCCATGCCGGTGGCCCGTGTGTCATAGACATCCTACATACAAGTATAAGACGACCACACTAATCCTGGACATAACTTGCGTTTAACGGCACCGGTAAATATGCTTTATGAATATAAATGCTAAGAAACTACCCAAGATTTGTCGAATAAATTTGTAAATTTTGTCAAAAGTTATTTAAATTGAACCTAATTATTTGAATCCCCGTAACTTTTTTTGAATCTGCTAAATACTATACCCTAAAATATGTAGTGCAATTTAGCGTATAATTTATAATTAAAAATATTACAGCTAGGGTTAAATAGATGTTATATATTACATAACACCGCCGAACGTGGTAGGTCACCCGTGATGGTCGTATATGAAGCTGAGTGAAAACTGATCGGTCACAAAAATAAAAGAAATCCAAAGTTGATAATATGTATGGGAAGCCAGAATAGGCCGGTCCTCTAAATTCTAAGAGAAATTGCCAGAGCCGATCATCATAATATGATTATATTTGAACAGTTGTAACTTAAAGTTGCGGCTACAGGATTTAACTGTAGTTCTAAGTCGCCGAGCATAGATCATTAGTCATGTATTGTAGGGTAAAGTAACTATGTTATATGTATTTGCATGTATAAAATCAGTGACTAATACATGTTAAAGAAGAGCCCGCTTCAAATATAGATGAGTTCTAGATGGACACAGAAAGAACTCGGATTAACAGCTTCAACACGTTATAACCCGCGTTGTACTTCATAAAATGCTCAAGCCAATAGCAACAAGTGTTGTGCTCATGCATAGAATATTTTTTTCAAAACAAATATATATTATCTAAACACTAAAACAAGTTTAGATATCTGTGAATGTAGATAAATTCGAGTCACTTGATTCAATAGCCTCTAGCTCAAAACAATTCCACTAAATCATCATAGTCTTATTTTGGTTCACGTATACTTAACTAATCTCACGTATTTTCTAAGCACCCAAAAATAGTATTTATTATTTGGTCAAATGCTTAGTGCCAATGAGTCTGTTTAATTTGGACACGTGATGAGAATTTGTTCTCTGAAATTTGAGAACGATATATTTTAGAAAAGAAGAGAAATAGATACATATAGAGTTACCTAAGCTTTTATACGTTGAAACCACACAGCTAAACCAATTGTAGTATTTGCAGTGCTTGAAAGCCCTATCAATAATCATGTCGTGTCAATAGAAAATCATATGAACATCTCACTTATTTAATGTTCCCTTGACTAAATAACCATATTGTTCCCTAAGACATAGCTGGGATGTCGATATTTTGTTAAAAGAAGGGTGACATCAAATGTGCACATTAAAAACTACGCCCTCGCATTTGCGAGGGCCACTATGCTAGTTGCATAAAAAGCAAAACCACTATTTTCATAACTATGAATATGACTATGTGGTGGGCAATGGAACCATGGATTGTGTTGATATGGTGGAGGTTCCATTGCAAGGGTTTATATCCATCTAGGATTAAACAACAAATGTCGTCCGAGTGATTCTTGTGCCGTAATACCCGTGTTAACCATAAGATCTGGAGTGGGACGGAATAGTCAACCGTATTTCCACCTCTTGTACATCAACGGATGCGCTTTACCGTAGTACACTTGTAATCCGAGGGAACAAGATGGTGAGGCTGGGGAGTCCTAAGTCCCCACGGCATTATCCGTAGTACACTTGTATCCCGAGGAGCAAGCTGGTGTGGCTGGGGAGTCCTAAGTCCCCACGGTATTGCGGTCTATGATGGGTTGCAGCTACCGGCGAAGGAGTTTGGTTCGATCCCAGATTGTTGTCGCGGTCCGGGGCCATCCTTAATTGGAGTAAGTACACCGGCGAGGACCCAGGGTCGGGGCATGCAACAAAGGGTGGGTGTGCGAGGTAGCGGAGGAATATGATTGGCTATGACCTTATACCGGGCCTCACACCGAAGGAAGTGTGGACGGGAAAGCTGCCCGGTTGGCACCAAGGTTAAGATTTCTTATGGGTAAAGCAACACACCTCTGCAGAGTGTAATGAATCGTGACCTGTCACTCCCTATTCCGGGTTTGGAACTACGAACGCTGCCGGAAAGGAGCTCCATGAAGTTCTAGTAAACTGGTGAAGGTTGACGGACATAGTTCTTTGGAATAAAAGCAACCTCTTGAAGAAATGGTTATCAAAAACTGCTTTGGTATTAGACTTTCTGGTCTGTTCGTAGCTAGTGCATTAAACACCTCTTTTCTATAATGAACTTGTTGAGTATGCTCGTACTCATACCACTCTTAAATCCCCTGCTTAGATTGTCTGAATCGACTGGAGGAGGACAACGATGACCCTGAAGGAGCAGAAGTCATCGGCTATGAAGAACCAGACCTCTCCGGAGGTATCGAAGGAGTGGACTACCTCATCGTCTACGGAATTGGGGAGGGTTCCGGAGGAGAGAAAGCATAGACCTATCGAGTAGTAGTAGTATCCGAGCAGTACGAGCTCTTAGTACTTAACTGCTCGAGGAGAATAAATGTATAACCTAGTAAGACTCTTATATTGTAAGTTGAGTCGGGTTCGCCTCGAACCCAGGAGTATTCCTCTTAGGACCCAAGAGGAACTCCGAGATGATATGTACATGTTGCTTGTAATAATAAATGAATGAGTATGGACCTGCTATGTTCTGTTGTACTACTCTGAGGGATGTAATATTTGCGGATTGGTACTTCGTGAATGTTATATCAACGACTAGCATACTACAACATGCAGTGGTATGCAGGGTCACCACATATAACTAGCTTGTTGATTAATAGATGATCATCGTTTCCTAATCATGAACATTGGATGTTATTAATAACAAGGTTATGTCATTGATGAATGATGTAATGGACACACCCAATTAAGCGTAGAATAAGATCACGTCATTAAGTTCATTTACTATAAGCTTTTGATACATAGTTACCTAGTCCTTCGACCATGAGATCATGTAAATCACTTATGCCGGAAGGGTACTTTGATTACATGAAACGCCACTGCGTAAATGGGTGGTTATAAAGGTGGGATTAAGTATTCGGAAAGTATGAGTTGAGGCATATGGATCAAGAGTGGGATATTGTCCATCCCGATGACGGATAGATATACTCTGGGCCCTCTCGATGAAATGTCATCTAATTAGCTTGCAAGCATATGAATGGTTCATAAGAGATGACATACCACGGTACGACTAAAGAGTACTTGTCAGGAGACGAGGTTGAACGAGGTATAGAGATACCGATGATCAAACCTCGGACAAGTAAAATATCGCGTGACACAATGAATCGGTATCGTATGTAAATGGTTCAATCGATCACTAAGTCATCGTTGAATATGTGGGAGCCATTATGGATCTCCGATCCTGCTATTGGTTATTGGTCAGAGAGAGGTCTCAATCGTGTCTGCATAGTTCGTGAACCGTAGAGTGACACACTTAAGGTTTGATGTCGTTTAAGTAGATATGGAATATGGAATGGAGTTCGAAGTTTTGTTCGGAGTCTCGGATGGGATCCAGGACATCACGAGGAGTGCGGGAATGGTCGGGAGAATAAGATTCATGTATAGGAAGTCAATTACCAAGTTTGAAAATAATCCGGTGCATTTATGGAAGGTTCTAGAAGGTTCTAGAAAAGTCCGGAAGAAATCACCATGGAAGGTGGAGTCCCGGGTGGACTCCACCTAGCATGGCCGGCCAACCCCGAGGGGGAGGAGTCCCGTGTGGACTCCACCCATGGTGGCCGGCCACCCCCCCCAAGGAAGGGGTGGGAGTCCCACCTTGAGTAGGAGTCCCACCTTGGGTAGGTTTCCCACCTTAGGCAAGTTTTGGGTTGGGGTCTTATTCGAAGACTTGTAGTCCAACTCTTGGGGGTTCCACCTATAAAAAGAGGGACAAGGGGAGGGGGCCGGCCACCCCAAGCCACACCTTGGCCGCACCCCTTGAGGCCGGCGCCCCCTCTCCCCAAACCCTAGCCGCCTCTCCTCCTACACCTCTCCCGCAGCGCATAGGCGAAGCCCTGCCGGAGATCTCCACCACCACCGTCACCATGCCGTCGTGCTTGTCGGGATTCCGAGGAGGATCTACTACTTCCACTGCCCGCTGGAACGGGGAGAAGGACGTCATCTTCATCAACACCAAACGTGTGACCGAGTACGGAGGTGCTGCCCGATTGTGGCACCGTCAAGATCTTCTACGCGCTTTTGAAAGCGGCAAGTGATCATCTTCTGCAACAACGAGATCTAATCTCGTAAGCTTTGGAAATCTTCAAGGGTTAGTCTCGTGATCCCCTCGTTGCTACCATCTTCTAGATTGCATCTTGGCTTGGTTTTCGTTCTTGCGGTAGGAAATTTTTTGTTTTCTATGCTACGAATCCCATCAGTGGTATCGAGCCGTGTCTATGCATAGATTGGTTGCACGAGTAGAACACAATTATTTTGTGGGCGTTGATGCTTTGTTGTCTTTAGTTCGTGTACTTTGCATCTTTGTGGCATAGTGGGATGAAGCGGCTCGGGCTAACTTTACATGACCGCGTTCATGAGATTTGCTCCACGCTCGACATGCAACTTGTATTGCATAAGTGGCTTTGCGGGTGTCTGCTATAGTAAAGATCCAATTTACTCTTTCTATTGACAACACTAGTATCACCGTTGTGGTTCATGTTCGTAGGTAGATTGGATCTTACTCGAAAACCCTAAACCACGTAAAATATGCAAACCAAATTAGAGACGTCTAACTTGTTTTTGCAGGGTTTGGTGATGTGATATGGCCATGATGTGATGATGAATATGTATGAGATGATCATTATTGTATTGTGGCAACCGGCAGGAGCCTTATGGTTGTCTTTAAATTTCATGTTGAGTAGTATTTCAAAGTAGTTGTAATAGTTGCTACATGGAGAACAATCATGAAGACGGCGCCATTGACCTTGACGCTACGCCGACGATGATGGAGATCATGCCCGTTGATGATGGAGATCATGTCCGTGCTTTGGAGATGAAGATCAAAGGTGCAAAGACAAAGGGGCCATATCATATCACATAT
This sequence comes from Lolium rigidum, assembly GCF_022539505.1. Classification (NCBI taxonomy): domain Eukaryota; kingdom Viridiplantae; phylum Streptophyta; class Magnoliopsida; order Poales; family Poaceae; genus Lolium; species Lolium rigidum. Next base: position 64,858,943 of record NC_061509.1, read on the forward strand.
GAATTGCATGTAATGTTAATCCTTTTATGCATCTTATTTTGCTTAGATCGCGATGGTAGCATTATAAGATGATCCCTCTCACTAAATATCAAGATAATAAAGTGTTCATCCTTAGTAGCACCGTTGCTAAGACTTGTCGTTTCGAAGCACCTCGTGATGATCGGGTGTGATAGATTCTACATGTGCATACTGATGCGCGTAGATGACACGTCCGTTGGGAACCCCAAGAGGAAGGTGTGATGCGCACAGCAGCAAGTTTTCCCTCAGTAAGAAACCAAGGTTATCGAACCAGTAGGAGCCAAGCACGTTGAAGGTTGTTGGTGGCGGAGTGTAGTGCGGCGCAACACCAGGGATTCCGGCGCCAACGTGGAACCTCTAAATTATTTAGTCAGTTAGATTAATAATTTACGGCTAGGATTAAATAGAAGTTACGTAATTACGTAAGATAGGCGAACATGACAGGTCATGCAACCAGGTTGGTCATACATGAAGCTAACAAAAAATTGTTCGGTAAAAAAAAGTAATCAAAATAACAATAAGCATACACATGAAGTCAAGATAGACGGAAACTGCAAAAACGGTTTGCAAAAACGGTTTGATTTGATGAATCCTCCTGTACGCTAGCCCAAAGTTGCCTGTCCATGAAAGGCAAGGCTATCTGGTGCATATGCCTTAATGACAAATCGTAGAATATGTGCATGTTAAGATATTTGAGGGTAGGTATTTTCTTCTTGGCACGAAAAAAATACCGGTGGACATCGGCAAAAACGGTAATATACGGTTCGAGATTTGTCAGATAATTTTTTTAATTTGTTCAACATTATTTGAAATTTGAGCTAATTGTTAGAATACCGATAACTTTTATAAGGTATTGCAGTTTTCTGGTGGTGACCTGTAAAAACGGTTTTGGCAAAAATTCAAAATATCGTCCGAGAAAACATCCCTCATTCGGATGCACCAACAATACACGGTGAAATATGAGTGAAAAATAGAGAGCCATCTCGCCATGCCGGTGGCCCGTGTGTCATAGACATCCTACATACAAGTATAAGACGACCACACTAATCCTGGACATAACTTGCGTTTAACGGCACTGGTAAATATGCTTTATGAATATAAATGCTAAGAAACTACCCAAGATTTGTCGAATAAATTTGTAAATTTTGTCAAAAGTTATTTAAATTGAACCTAATTATTTGAATCCCCGTAACTTTTTTTGAATCTGCTAAATACTATACCCTAAAATATGTAGTGCAATTTAGCGTATAATTTATAATTAAAAATATTACAGCTAGGGTTAAATAGATGTTATATATTACATAACACCGCCGAACGTGGTAGGTCACCCGTGATGGTCGTATATGAAGCTGAGTGAAAACTGATCGGTCACAAAAATAAAAGAAATCCAAAGTTGATAATATGTATGGGAAGCCAGAATAGGCCGGTCCTCTAAATTCTAAGAGAAATTGCCGGAGCCGATCATCATAATATGATTATATTTGAACAGTTGTAACTTAAAGTTGCGGCTACAGGATTTAACCGTAGTTCTAAGTCGCCGAGCATAGATCATTAGTCATGTATTGTAGGGTAAAGTAACTATGTTATATGTATTTGCATGTATAAAATCAGTGACTAATACATGTTAAAGAAGAGCCCGCTTCAAATATAGATGAGTTCTAGATGGACACAGAAAGAACTCGGATTAACAGCTTCAACACGTTATAACCCGCGTTGTACTTCATAAAATGCTCAAGCCAATAGCAACAAGTGTTGTGCTCATGCATAGAATATTTTTTTCAAAACAAATATATATTATCTAAACACTAAAACAAGTTTAGATATCTGTGAATGTAGATAAATTCGAGTCACTTGATTCAATAGCCTCTAGCTCAAAACAATTCCACTAAATCATCATAGTCTTATTTTGGTTCACGTATACTTAACTAATCTCACGTATTTTCTAAGCACCCAAAAATAGTATTTATTATTTGGTCAAATGCTTAGTGCCAATGAGTCTGTTTAATTTGGACACGTGATGAGAATTTGTTCTCTGAAATTTGAGAACGATATATTTTAGAAAAGAAGAGAAATAGATACATATAGAGTTACCTAAGCTTTTATACGTTGAAACCACACAGCTAAACCAATTGTAGTATTTGCAGTGCTTGAAAGCCCTATCAATAATCATGTCGTGTCAATAGAAAATCATATGAACATCTCACTTATTTAATGTTCCCTTGACTAAATAACCATATTGTTCCCTAAGACATAGCTGGGATGTCGATATTTTGTTAAAAGAAGGGTGACATCAAATGTGCACATTAAAAACTACGCCCTCGCATTTGCGAGGGCCACTATGCTAGTTGCATAAAAAGCAAAACCACTATTTTCATAACTATGAATATGACTATGTGGTGGGCAATGGAACCATGGATTGTGTTGATATGGTGGAGGTTCCATTGCAAGGGTTTATATCCATCTAGGATTAAACAACAAATGTCGTCCAGTGATTCTTGTGCCGTAATACCCGTGTTAACCATAAGATCTGGAGTGGGACGGAATAGTCAACCGTATTTCCACCTCTTGTACATCAACGGATGCGCTTTACCGTAGTACACTTGTAATCCGAGGGAACAAGATGGTGAGGCTGGGGAGTCCTAAGTCCCCACGGCATTATCCGTAGTACACTTGTATCCCGAGGAGCAAGCTGGTGTGGCTGGGGAGTCCTAAGTCCCCACGGTATTGCGGTCTATGATGGGTTGCAGCTACCGGCGAAGGAGTTTGGTTCGATCCCAGATTGTTGTCGCGGTCCGGGGCCATCCTTAATTGGAGTAAGTACACCGGCGAGGACCCAGGGTCGGGGCATGCAACAAAGGGTGGGTGTGCGAGGTAGCGGAGGAATATGATTGGCTATGACCTTATACCGGGCCTCACACCGAAGGAAGTGTGGACGGGAAAGCTGCCCGGTTGGCACCAAGGTTAAGATTTCTTATGGGTAAAGCAACACACCTCTGCAGAGTGTAATGAATCGTGACCTGTCACTCCCTATTCCGGGTTTGGAACTACGAACGCTGCCGGAAAGGAGCTCCATGAAGTTCTAGTAAACCGGTGAAGGTTGACGGACATAGTTCTTTGGAATAAAAGCAACCTCTTGAAGAAATGGTTATCAAAAACTGCTTTGGTATTAGACTTTCCGGTCCGTTCGTAGCTAGTGCATTAAACACCTCTTTTCTATAATGAACTTGTTGAGTATGCTCGTACTCATACCACTCTTAAATCCCTCGCTTAGATTGTCCGAATCGACCGGAGGAGGACAACGATGACCCTGAAGGAGCAGAAGTCATCGGCTATGAAGAACCAGACCTCTCCGGAGGTATCGAAGGAGTGGACTACCTCATCGTCTACGGAATTGGGGAGGGTTCCGGAGGAGAGAAAGCATAGACCTATCGAGTAGTAGTAGTATCCGAGCAGTACGAGCTCTTAGTACTTAACTGCTCGAGGAGAATAAATGTATAACCTAGTAAGACTCTTATATTGTAAGTTGAGTCGGGTTCGCCTCGAACCCAGGAGTATTCCTCTTAGGACCCAAGAGGAACTCCGAGATGATATGTACATGTTGCTTGTAATAATAAATGAATGAGTATGGACCTGCTATGTTCTGTTGTACTACTCTGAGGGATGTAATATTTGCGGATTGGTACTTCGTGAATGTTATATCAACGACTAGCATACTACAACATGCAGTGGTATGCAGGGTCACCACATATAACTAGCTTGTTGATTAATAGATGATCATCGTTTCCTAATCATGAACATTGGATGTTATTAATAACAAGGTTATGTCATTGATGAATGATGTAATGGACACACCCAATTAAGCGTAGAATAAGATCACGTCATTAAGTTCATTTACTATAAGCTTTTGATACATAGTTACCTAGTCCTTCGACCATGAGATCATGTAAATCACTTATGCCGGAAGGGTACTTTGATTACATGAAACGCCACTGCGTAAATGGGTGGTTATAAAGGTGGGATTAAGTATTCGGAAAGTATGAGTTGAGGCATATGGATCAAGAGTGGGATATTGTCCATCCCGATGACGGATAGATATACTCTGGGCCCTCTCGATGAAATGTCATCTAATTAGCTTGCAAGCATATGAATGGTTCATAAGAGATGACATACCACGGTACGACTAAAGAGTACTTGTCAGGAGACGAGGTTGAACGAGGTATAGAGATACCGATGATCAAACCTCGGACAAGTAAAATATCGCGTGACACAATGAATCGGTATCGTATGTAAATGGTTCAATCGATCACTAAGTCATCGTTGAATATGTGGGAGCCATTATGGATCTCCGATCCTGCTATTGGTTATTGGTCAGAGAGAGGTCTCAATCGTGTCTGCATAGTTCGTGAACCGTAGAGTGACACACTTAAGGTTTGATGTCGTTTAAGTAGATATGGAATATGGAATGGAGTTCGAAGTTTTGTTCGGAGTCTCAGATGGGATCCAGGACATCACGAGGAGTTCTGGAATGGTCAGGAGAATAAGATTCATGTATAGGAAGTCAATTACCAAGTTTGAAAATAATCTGGTGCATTTATGGAAGGTTCTAGAAGGTTCTAGAAAAGTCCGGAAGAAATCACCATGGAAGGTGGAGTCCCAGGTGGACTCCACCTAGCATGGCCGGCCAACCCTGAGGGGGAGGAGTCCCAGGTGGACTCCACCCATGGTGGCCGGCCACCCCCCCCCCCAAGGAAGGGGTGGGAGTCCCACCTTGAGTAGGAGTCCCACCTTGGGTAGGTTTCCCACCTTAGGCAAGTTTTGGGTTGGGGTCTTATTCGAAGACTTGTAGTCCAACTCTTGGGGGTTCCACCTATAAAAAGAGGGACAAGTGAGGGGCCGGCCACCCCAAGCCACACCTTGGCCGCACCCCTTGAGGCCGGCGCCCCCTCTCCCCAAACCCTAGCCGCCTCTCCTCCTACACCTCTCCCGCAGCGCATAGGCGAAGCCCTGCCGGAGATCTCCACCACCACCGTCACCATGCCGTCGTGCTGTCGGGATTCCGAGGAGGATCTACTACTTCCACTGCCCGCTGGAACGGGGAGAAGGACGTCATCTTCATCAACACCAAACGTGTGACCGAGTACGGAGGTGCTGCCCGATTGTGGCACCGTCAAGATCTTCTACGCGCTTTTGAAAGCGGCAAGTGATCATCTTCTGCAACAACGAGATCTAATCTCGTAAGCTTTGGAAATCTTCAAGGGTTAGTCTCGTGATCCCCTCGTTGCTACCATCTTCTAGATTGCATCTTGGCTTGGTTTTCGTTCTTGCGGTAGGAAATTTTTTGTTTTCTATGCTACGAATCCCATCAGTGGTATCAGAGCCGTGTCTATGCATAGATTGGTTGCACGAGTAGAACACAATTATTTTGTGGGCGTTGATGCTTTGTTGTCTTTAGTTCGTGTACTTTGCATCTTTGTGGCATAGTGGGATGAAGCGGCTCGGGCTAACTTTACATGACCGCGTTCATGAGATTTGCTCCACGCTCGACATGCAACTTGTATTGCATAAGTGGCTTTGCGGGTGTCTGTCTCCCCCACTATAGTGAAGATCCAATTTACTCTTTCTATTGACAACACTAGTATCACCGTTGTGGTTCATGTTCGTAGGTAGATTGGATCTTACTCGAAAACCCTAAACCACGTAAAATATGCAAACCAAATTAGAGACGTCTAACTTGTTTTTGCAGGGTTTGGTGATGTGATATGGCCATGATGTGATGATGAATATGTATGAGATGATCATTATTGTATTGTGGCAACCGGCAGGAGCCTTATGGTTGTCTTTAAATTTCATGTTGAGTAGTATTTCAAAGTAGTTGTAATAGTTGCTACATGGAGAACAATCATGAAGACGGCGCCATTGACCTTGACGCTACGCCGACGATGATGGAGATCATGCCCGTTGATGATGGAGATCATGTCCGTGCTTTGGAGATGAAGATCAAAGGTGCAAAGACAAAGGGGCCATATCATATCACATATGAATTGCATGTAATGTTAATCCTTTTATGCATCTTATTTTGCTTAGATCGCGATGGTAGCATTATAAGATGATCCCTCTCACTAAATATCAAGATAATAAAGTGTTCATCCTTAGTAGCACCGTTGCTAAGACTTGTCGTTTCGAAGCACCTCGTGATGATCGGGTGTGATAGATTCTACATGTGCATACTGATGCGCGTAGATGACACGTCCGTTGGGAACCCCAAGAGGAAGGTGTGATGCGCACAGCAGCAAGTTTTCCCTCAGTAAGAAACCAAGGTTATCGAACCGAGTAGGAGCCAAGCACGTTGAAGGTTGTTGGTGGCGGAGTGTAGTGCGGCGCAACACCAGGGATTCCGGCGCCAACGTGGAACCCGCACAACACAACCACGATACTTTGCCCCAACGTAACGGTGAGGTTGTCAATCTCACCGGCTTGCTGTAAACAAAGGATTAAATGTATTGTGTGGAAGATGATGATTGTTTGCGAAGAACGAGTAAATAACAATTGCGATAGATTGTATTTCGGATGTAAAGAATAGGACCGGGGTCCACAGTTCACTAGTGGTGTCTCTCCGATACGTCTCCGACGTATCGATAATTTCTTATGTTCCATGCCACATTATTGATGATATCTACATGTTTTATGCACATTATATGTCATATTTATGCGTTTTCCGGAACTAACCTATTGACGAGATGCCGAAGGGCCAGTTCCTCGTTTTCTGTTGTTTTTGGTTTCAGAAATCCTAGTAAGGAAATATTCTCGGAATCGGACGAAATCAACACCGAAGATATTAGAATCCCCGGGAGCTTCCAGAACACCCGAGAACCGTCAGAGAGGGGCCACAGGGGGCCCACACATGGTGGCGGCGCGGCCCAGGAGGGGCGCGCCGCCCTAGTGTCTGGTGGCCCCAGACCCCCTCTGACCTTGCCCTTCCGCCTATTTAAAGCCTCCGTCGCGAAAACCCTGACACGTTCAACGAAACGAGAGAAAACCTTCCAGAGCCGCCGCCATCGCGAAGCCAAGATCTGGGGGACAGGAGTCTCTGTTCCGGCACGCCGCCGGGACGGGGAAGTGCCCCCGGAAGGCTTCTCCATCAACACCACCGCCATCTTCATCGACGCTGCTGTCTCCCATGAGGAGGGAGTAGTTCTCCATCGAGGCTCGGGGCTGTACCGGTAGCTATGTGGTTCATCTCTCTTCCTATGTGCTTCAATACAATAATCTCATGAGCTGCCTTACATGATTGAGATTCATATGATGATGCTTGTAATCTAGATGTCATTATGCTAGTCAAGTGGATTTTACTTATGTGATCTCCGGAGACTCCTTGTCCCACGTGTGTAAAGGTGACGAGTGTGTGCACCGTGTGGGTCTCTTAGGCTATATTTCACGGAATACTTATTCAACTGTTATGAATGGCATAGTGAAGTGCTTATTTATATCTCTTTATGATTGCAATGTGTTTTGTATCACAATATATCTCGTGTGCTACTCTAGTGATGTTATTAAAGTAGTTTATTCCTCCCGCACGGTGTAATGGTGACGAGTGTGTGCATCGTGTAGTACTTGGCGTAGGCTATGATTGTGATCTCTTGTAGATTATGAAGTTAACTATTGCTATGATGGTATTGATTTGATCTATTCCTCCTTTCGTAGTGTGAAGGTGACGAGTGTGCATGCTATGTTAGTACTTGGTTTGGTTATGTTGATCTGTCATGCACTCTAAGGTTATTTAAACATGAACATCGAATATTGTGGAGCTTGTTAACTCCGGCATTGAGGGTTCGTGTAATCCTACATAGTTAGTGGTGTTCATCATCCAACAAGAGAGTGTAGAGTCTAGCATCTATCTATTTATTCTGTTATGTGATCAAAGTTGAGAGTGTCCACTAGTGAAAGTATGATCCCTAGGCCTTGTTCCTAAATACTGCTATCGCTGCTTGTTTACTTGTTTTATCGCATCTCTATCGTCCGCAATATTACCACCATCAACCACACACCAGTCCCGGACAGCAAAGCACTTTTACGGTGCCGTTGCTACTGCTCACATTTATTCATACCACCTGTATTTCACTATCTCTTCGCCGAACTAGTGCACCTATTAGGTGTGTTGGGGACACAAGAGACTTCTTGCTTTGTGGTTGCAGGGTTGCATGAGAGGGATATCTTTGACCTCTTCCTCCCCGAGTTCGATAAACCTTGGGTGATCCACTTAAGGGAAACTTGCTCGCTGTTCTACAAACCTCTCGCTCTTGGAGGCCCAACACTTGTCTACAAGAATAGAAGCACCCGTAGACATCAAGCACTTTTCTGGCGCCGTTGCCGGGGAGGAAAGGTAAAAGGCACTCATACTCCGGTCCCAGGTAAAAGTACTTTTCTGGCGCCATTGTGTGTGTGTTCGAAGCTATTTCCTTTAGATCCTGCAATTGCATCTTTTTGTTTTTTGTTTACACTAGTTTGGCATAATGGACAACAATGAGCTTCTTATTCTATTTCCTGATTTAAGACATGGATGGTTTGATGCGAAAATTAAAAAACCTATGGAATCTTATTTGCATGCTGGTAGTAATATTAGCATGAATACTTTGAATACCATTGTTGCTAATGATATAGAAAGTTCTAAGCTTGGGGAAGCTGGTTTTCATGATCTTTTTAGTCCCCCAAGCATTGAGGAGAAAATTTTCTTTGATGATACTTTGCCTCCTATTTATGATGATTATAATGATAGTGGTCTTTTGGTGCCACCTATTATGGAGAGTAAATTTTATTGTGATTATACTATGCCTCCTACACTTGATGAGAATAATAATGATAGCTACTTTGTTGAATTTGCTCCCACTACAACTAATAAAATTGATTATGCTTATGTGGAGAGTAATAATTTTATGCATGAGACTCATGATAAGAATGTTTCATTTGATAGTTATATTGTTGAGTTTGCTCATGATGCTACTGGATATTATTATGAGAGAGGAAAATATGGTTGTAGAAATTTTCATGTTACTAAAACACCTCTCTATATGCTGAAATTTTTGAAGCTGCACTTGTTTTATCTTTCTATGCTTGTTGCATCATGCTTCATGAATTTGTTTATCTACAAGATTCCTATGCATAGGAAGCATGTTAGACTTAAATGTGTTTTGAATTTGCTTCTTGATGCTCTCTTTTGCTTCAACTACTATTTCTTGCGAGTGCATCATTAAAACTGCTGAGCCCATCTTAATGGATATAAAGAAAGCACTTCTTGGGATATAACCCATGTGTTTATTTTACTACAGTACCTTTGTTTTATATTTGAGTCTTGGAAGTTGTTACTACTGTAGCAACCTCTCCTTATCTTATTTTATTGCATTTGCCGTGCCAAGTAAAGTCTTTGATAGTAAGGTTGATACTAGATTTGGATTGCTGCGCAGAAATAGATTTCTTGCTGTCACGAATCTGGGCCTAATTCTCTGTAGGTAACTCAGAAAATTATGCCAATTTACGTGAGTGATCCTCAGATATGTACAGTTGGGCAATGACAAATAAATAAGGCATAACAATGCACATACATATATCATGATGAGTACTATGAGATTTAATCAGGGCATTACGACAAAGTACATAGACCGCTATCCAGCATGCATCTATGCCTAAAAAGTCCACTTTCAGGTTATCATCCGAACCCCTTCCAGTATTAAGTTGTAAACAACAGACAATTGCATTAAGTATGGTGCGTAATGTAATCAACACAAATATCCTTAGACAAAGAATCGATGTTTTATCCCTAGTGGCAACAGCACATCCACAACCTTAGAACTTTCTGTCACTGGTCCCGGATTCAATGGAGGCATGAACCCACTATCGAGCATAAATACTCCCTCTTGGAGTCACAAGTATCAACTTGGCCAGAGCCTCTACTAGCAACGGAGAGCATGCAAGAACATAAATAACATATATGATAGATTGATAATCAACTTGACATAGTATTCAATATTCATCGGATCCCAACAAACACAACATGTAGAATTACAGATAGATGATCTTGATCATGATAGGAAGCTCACAAGATCTAACAAGATAGCACAATGAGGAGAAGACAACCATCTAGCTACTGCTATGGACCCATAGTCCAGGGGTGGACTACTCACACATCGATCCGGAGGCGATCATGGCGATGAAGAGACCTCCGGGAGATGATTCCCCTCTCCGGCAGGGTGCCGGAGGCGATCTCCTGAATCCCCGAGATGGGATTGGCGGCGGCGGCGTCTCTGGAAGGTTTTCCGTATCGTGGCTCTCGGTACTGGGGGTTTCGCGACGAAGACCTTAAGTAGGCGGAAGGGCAGGTCAAGGGGCGTCACGAGGGGCCCACACAACAGGCCGACGCGGCCAGGGCTTGGGCCGTGCCGCCCTAGTGTGGCACCACCTCGTGGCCCCACTTCGTTTCCTCTTCGGACTTCTGGAAGCTTCGTGGAAATATAGGACCCTGGGCGTTGATTTCGTCCAATTCCGAGAATATTTCCTTACTAGGATTTCTGAAACCAAAAACAGCAGAAAACAAGCAATCGGCTCTTCGGCATCTCGTCAATAGGTTAGTGCCGTAAAATGCATAATAATGACATATAATGTGTATAAAACATGTGAGTATCATCATAAAAGTAGCATGGAACATAAGAAATTATAGATACGTTTGGGACGTATCAAGCATCCCCAAGCTTAGTTCCTACTCGCCCTCGAGTAGGTAAACGATAACAAAGATAATTTCTGAAGTGATATGCTATCATAATCTTGATCATACTATTGTAAAGCATATGAGATGAATGCAGCGATTCGAAGCAATGATGAAGATAATGAGTAAACAAATGAATCATATAGCAAAGACTTTTCATGAATAATACTTTCAAGACAAGCATCAATAAGACTTGCATAAGAGTTACTCATAAAGCAATAGATTCAAAGTAAAGGCATTGAAGCAACACAAAGGAGATATAAGTTTCAGCGGTTGCTTTCAACTTCAACATATTTATCTCATGGATAATTGTCAACATAAAGCAATATAACAAGTGCAATAGGTAAACATGTAAGAATCAATGCACGGTTGACACAAGTATTTGCTTCTGGGATAGAAAGAATAGGCAAACTGACTCAACAATAAAGTAGAAGATAGGCCCTTCGCAGAGGGAGCATTGATTACTATATTTGTGCTAGAGCTTTTCATTTTGAAAATAAGAAACAATTTTGTCAACGGTAGTAATAAAGCATATGTGTTATGTATAAGATATCCTATAAGTTGCAAGCCTCATGCATAGTATACCAATAGTGCTCGCACCTTGTCCTAATTAGCTTGGATTAACACGGATTATCATTGCATATCATATGTTTCAACCAAGTGTCACAAAGGGGTACCTCTATGCCGCCTGTACAAAGGTCTAAGGAGAAAGCTCGCGTTGGATTTCTCGCTTTTGATTATTCTCAACTTAGACATCCATACCGGGACAACATAGACAACAGATAATGGACTCCTCTTTAATGCATAAGCGTTCAACAACAGTTAAAATTCTCATAAGAGATTGAGGATTAATTGTCCAAACTGAAACTTCCACCATGAATCATGGCTTTAGTTAGCGGCCCAATGTTCTTCTCTAACAGTATGCATACTCAAACCATTTGATCATGAAAATCGCTCTTACTTCAGACAAGACGAACATGCATAGCAACTCACATGATATTCAACAAAGGTAAAAGTTGATGGCGTCCCCGGAAACATGGTTACCGCTCAACAAGCAACTTATTAAGAAATAAGACACATAAGTACATACTCTTCATGACCAGCATATGAGTTATGCATAAGACATCTTTCCTAAATGTTGCAAGCCTCGTGCATAGTATACATAATAGTGCTCGCACCTTGTCCTAATTAGCTTGGGTTAACACGGATTATCATTGCATAGCATATGTTTCAACCAAGTGTCACAAAGGGGTACCTCTATGCCGCTGTACAAAGGTCTAAGGAGAAAGCTCCGCATTGGATTTCGCTTTGATTATTCTCAACTTAGACATCCATACCGGGACAACATAGACAACAGATAATGGACTCCTCTTTAATGCATACGCATTCAACAACAGTTATTATTCTCATAAGAGATTGAGGATTAGCCGTCCATACTGAAACTTCCACCATGAATCATGGCTTTAGTTAGCGGCCCAATGTTCTTCTCTAACATTATGCATACTCAAACCATTTGATCATGAAAACCGCCCTTACTTCAGACAAGACGAACATGCATAGCAACTCACATGATATTCAACAAAGGTAAAAGAGTTGATGGCGTCCCTGCAAAACATGGTTACCGCTCAACAAGCAACTTACTAAGAAATAAGACACATCATATTCTTCACCACGATAGTTTTTAAGCTATTTGTCCCATGAGCTATATATTGCAAAGACAAAGAATATAACTTTAAAGGTAGCACTCAAGTAATGTACTTTGGAATGGCGGAGAAATACCATGTGGTAGGTAGGTATGGTGGACACAAATGGCATAGTTATTGGCTCAAGGATTTGGATGCACGAGAAGAATTCCTCTCAATACAAGGCTAGGCTAGCAAGGTTGTTTGAAGCAAACTCAAGTATAAAAGGTGCAGCAAAGCTCACATATGAACATATTGTAGCTATTATAAGACTTTACATTGTCTCCTTGTTGTTCAAACACCTCAACCAGTTAAAATATCTAGACTCTAGAGATCAATCATGCAAACCAAATTTTAACAAGCTCTATGTAGTTATTCATTAATGAGTACAAGGTACATGATGCAAGAGCTTAAACAAGATCTATATGAGCACAACAATTGCCAAGTATCACATTATTCAAGACATTAAACCATTTACCACATGCGGCATTTTCCGTTTCCAACCATATAACAATGAATGAAGTAGTTCAAATTTCGCAATGAACATTAAAGATGAAGCTAAGAACATATGTGTTCATACGAAACAGCGGAGCGTGTCTCTCTCCCAAACAAAGAATGCTAGGATCCGATTTATTCAAACAAAAACAAAAATAAAAACAAACAGACGCTCCAAGTAAAGCACATAAGATGTGACTGGAATAAAATATAGTTTCACTAGAGGAACCTCGATAAGTTGTCGATGAAGAAGGGATGCCTTGGGCATCCCCAAGCTTAGACGCTTGAGTCTTCTTAAAATATGCAGGGATGAACCACTGGGGCATCCCCAAGCTTTGACTTTTCACTCTTCTTGATCATATTGTATCATCCTCCTCTCTTGACCCTTGAAAACTTCCTCCACACCGAACTCGAAACAAACTCATTAGAGGGTCAGTGCATAATAAAATTCATATGTTCAGTAGGTGACATAATCATTCTTAACACTTCGGACATTGCAC
>NC_061509.1:64872490-64976245 GCF_022539505.1 Lolium rigidum
TAGTTCATTCCTAGATATGACCGTAACACTTTGCTATTTTCTAGTTCATTGCTAACTTTAAGCGATTGAACAATTTGGTTTGCATTCCTCGCTTTCGTAGATGTAGCCATCATAACTTCTATCTTGCTCGGCCGTTGTTACAAAAATTATAGGCTGCTACTATTTTGTTCATGCCAATCTTGTTCTCCCTGAACATGTTGGTTTGCATTCCCTGTACTACAAGTGATGCCATTGTTATTTCTATCTACTTCGTCGTAAGCTAACAAAGTAACTGCCTGCAGTACAAATTTATTTGAACTCGTCACAGCAGCTACTTCCATCATAATTTTGTCTGCCATCTGATTCTTCAAAAGCTGCAATATTAACTTGTTTCTCTTAATTGGCATGGCGCTCACATATAGAATGGTGAACATATTGGTGTGCATTCCCTCTTCTACAAGTTCACAGTGATCCCACTATATTCCGTTTCTGGTCCATCCTAAGCCGTAGCATTAACTATCCTCTATGTGTTGCTCATTACAACTTTATATCCCGAAACAAATTGATTTGTTTCCCTTATCTACAAGTTTATGAGTGATGCCATTATAACTCCTATCTGTTTTATTCCTAGCTATTATAGTAACATCCTGCTATTATTTAGTTCATGGCCAATTTTAAGTAATTGCACATGTTGGTTCGCATTCCCTGCTCTATAGCTTTTGGCATCGTAACTTCTATATTTGGTTTACATTCCCCGCTCCGTAGATCTAGCCATCATAACTTTATCTTGCTCAGTCGTTGTTACAAAAATTATGGCCTGCTACTATGTTGTTTGTGCCAATTTTTTACTCCATGAACATGTTGGCTTGCATTCCCTGTACTACAGGTGATGCCATTGTTTTGTATCTAGTTCATTGTAAGCTAACAAAGTAAGGACTTAGTTTGGCATGCTATCACTCTGCTATCTAGCCCGTAGTACAAATAAACTTGTCATACTACTAGATAATAATTTTGTGTGCCATCTTGTTCTTCAAAAGCTGCATTATTGACTTGTTTCTCTGACTTGGCATGACGCTCACATATGGAATGCTGAACATATTGGTTTGCATTCCCTCTTATACAAGTTCACAGGTGATCCCACTATATTCTGTATCTGGTCCATCCTAAGCTCCAGCATTAACTATCCTCTATGTGTTGCTCATTACAAGTATATATCCCGAAACATCTTGATTTGCATCCCCTTCACTATAAGTTCAGGAGTATTATTTAGTTCACGGCCAATTTGAAGTAATTACACTTGGCACATGTTGGTTCACATTCCCTCCTCTTTAGCTTTTGCCATCGTAACTTCTATTTTTGGTTTACATTCCCTGCTCGTAGATGTAGCCATCATAACTTCATCTTGCTCGATCGTTGTTACAAAATTTATAGCCTCGCTACTATGTTGTTCATGCCAATTTTGTACTCCCTCGAACATGTTGGTTTGCATGGGACTCGACGAGTAGTAAGTCTCGTCTGTTTCATTTTAACGTGCTCTGTTATATTGGATGTTGGTATGCGGCATGCACTCTTTGTTTGCTTATTGTGCGCATTACAATGATCTTCTTATAACGACGAAATGATGAGTTCCAAATTCTTTGGCAAACAATATTGTAGTGTCTTTGCCTTTCCATTGTTGTTGTCTTAACTTGTAATGTCTTTGTTTCAGATATAGGTGGTGCATGGACAACTTAAAAGATTGCCGAATCGCTTCATTGTATTGCTAGGTTTAATTACCATTCAATTTCTCTGGGTTCTGTAATATTTTTTCAAAGCCTTGCAGCTTGATGTAATATTTAGTTAGTTTTTATAGTTCTTTCGCGCATTTTTTCTATGGTGCTTGTGGTAAGTGAGGCTATCCGACAGAAATCATGTGCTGCGTAAATATTCTCAGTATCTAAATCACAAATTCCCATCTCCCTTAAACGGCCCAATTAAGCGAAATCAAAAATGTGCCGGCCCGCAAAATCCTAAAGCGCCTATTATGCCGGCATATAAATAGCAACTAAATGGGCTGGCCCACTTACTTATTGGGCCTACCCACTTGATTTATTCTGGACCCCACCCTCTAATTGGGCCGACCCACTTGCTTTAAGGTGGACCCCACCCACTACTGGGCCGGCCCCGTAACAAAAAAGTGGGCCCCAAAAACTTATTGGGCCGGCCCACTAGCTTGTTGGGCCAGCCCAATTGCTTCTGTGGTGGACCCCACTTACTAACTGGGCCGTCCGTTACCGGAAAGTGGGACCCACCTGCGTTTTGGCCCGGCCCACTATCTTGTTGGGCCGGCCCAATTACGTTATGGTGGACCCCACTTACTAACTGGGCCGGCCCTTTAACAGGAATGTGGGACCCACCTGTGTTTTTGGCCCGACCCACTATCTTATTGGGCCGGCCCACTTGCTATATGGTGGACCCCACATGCTAAATGGGCCGGCCCTTTAACAGGAATGTGGGACCCACCTGTGTTTTAGGCCCGACCCACTTTCTTGTTGGGCCAGTCCACTTGCTATATGGTGGACCCCACAAACTAAATGGGCCGGCCCTTTAATAGGAAAGTGGGACCCACCTGTGTTTTTGGCCCGGCCCATTATCTTGTTGGGCCGGCCCACTTGCTATATGGTGGACCCCACATACTAAATGGACAGGCCCTTTAACAGGAAAGTGGGACCCACCTGTGTTTTTGGCCCGGCCCACTGGCTTGTTGGGCCAGCCCATTTGATCTAATGTGGACCCCACGTACTAAATGGGCCGGCCCGATAGCAGGAAAGTGGGACCCACATGCTAATTGGGCCGGCCCAATAACTTCTTGGGCCGGCCCACTTAATTTAAGGTGGACCCCACTTGGTAAATGGGCCGGCCCGATAACAGGAAAGTGGGTCCCACATGTCTTGTGGGCCGGCCCTTTTACCTGTTGACCGGTCAAACGAGTGCATTCGGCCCGGCCCACATGCTTAGTGGGCCGGCCCATTAAAGTTTTGACCAGTCAACCTTAGAGGTTAGGCCCGGCCCACGTAACTAATGGACCAGCCTAGCTATATAGTTGACCGGTCAAACTAAGTCAGCTGGCCCGGCCCGCAAACTTAATGGGCCGGCCCGCTTAAGACGTGGCAGGCCTTCGTGTGGGCCTACCATCTACCACGGGGTTTCAGCCGGCTAACGCCGTTAACCGCCGGCTAACGCCGTCCGCCACGTGTCGGCTTGCATGACGTCGCGAGTCAACGGGCTCCCGGAAACACTTGCGCAACGGTCCGATTTTCCGTGGCGGAAGGGCGCCCAAGCGCGACGGACCGAAAAAATCGTCGTAGGACTTTGCTCGACGCAGCTTCGACAACGGAACCCATATCGTCGGGTTAGGCCCATAGGCGATGAAAAATACCCCTTAGCGGACGATTTTGGGACGTTGTCTATCAGAAATTTTCTTGTAGTGATATATGGCTTGAAAATATCGACCCTGGATGGTTACCGGGTCCTTGGACTTGAGCTTATATAAGCATCCGGAAGGTGGGGCCGACGAGTAACTTGGTGGCAGCCTCTGCGGATGCCTCATCAGCAGCAGTTGCAATCCTTTTGACCAATGAAGGCTTAGCAGTTTCAGTATGCATATGAAAATTGAAGAGCAACAGACATCAGCAGTGATATATAAAATGAATCTATGAGACACTGATGCATATAGTGCTGCTTGTAAGTGGAAGAATAGGGTTGTGTGTGTTTCTGAACTATTGGTAAGCATTAGACAAAGCCGGCAATAAACGAGACAAATCAAATCATGTATGAGGATTAAGAAAATATACTCGCTTATCGAAAAGGATACCACCCAGCTGGCCCGTGGCCTTGTGCTTGAGGAGGTTTTCAGAAGATGGTGGCGGCACCATCGTCTTCACAGCAGCCTCATCAGGATTATTTTTTATCCATTCGAGTAGAGGCACAGAAGCTTCATCCTGCATATGAATAGCAAGAGAACTCATCATTGATAATAAATCTATGAGATAGACTGATGCAAATAGTGCGGGATGTAAGTGGAAGAATAGGGTTGTGCATAGACAACAGTTGACAACAATGCAAATGATTACAAAAGAAGCCAACGGAACTCAACAGTTTATATACTGGATGAGACAGATTGAAAAGTGAAAAATTAGTGTATGATGATTGTCAGCAAACGCGGTGTTTCGAACTTTTGTTAAGAATTAGGCAAAGCCAACAGTAATTAAACAGATAATAATAAAATCATGTATGTGGATTAAGAAAATATACCAGATTCATTAAAAGGTCACCACCCAGCTGGCCCATGGCCTCGTGCTTGTAGATGTTTTCGGAAGATGGTGCCGGCACCATCGTCCTCACAACAGCCTCATCAGCCTCATTTTGCATCCACTTGAGTAAAGGTGTAGCAGTTTCAGCCTGCATAAGAATGGGAACAGATCTCAGCAGTGATATTGAATGACGCTGAGACAGACTGATGCATATTGTGCTGGATGTAAGTGGAAGGGTATGGCTGTGTATGGACAACAGTTCACAACAATGCAAGGGTGTGTTCGGTTCTGAAACAGCGTGGAATGGAATGGAATGGTTCCATTTCAGAGGAATGGAATGGTTACATTTTTGTTCGGTTGGGAAAAATGGAGAGCAAGAACGGATCGAGGTTAAACTAATCATTTGTCTCAAAATTGTAATTAGCAATTGCAAATGACATTTTAATCTCAAAGTCGTAATTAACGAGCGCCTAATGGTGCTCTTTTAATCTAAAAATCGTAATTAACATCATTTTTTGTTGGGTTAGGGGAACTGGAGAGTAGATGAACATTACTCGTATGATGATTGTAAGCAAACGAATTTGGTGTTTCTAAACTTTTGGCTTCGAGATCTTATGGGTTTCAACTCTAGCCTACCCCAACTTGTTTGGGACTGAAAGGCTTGGTTGTTGTTGTTGTTGTAAACTTTTGGCAAGCATTAGAAAAAACCAACAATAAACAGACAAAAATCAAGGCATGTTTTGTGGATTAAGAAAATATACCATATTCATTAAAAGATCACCACCCAGGTGGCGCGTGGCCTTGTGCTTGTAGAGGCATTTAGAAGATGGGGGCGGCATCAACATACTGGCAGCCTGATCAGCCGCAGTTTTGATCTTCCTTTTGAGTAAAGGCCCTAAAGTTTCGATCTGCATATGAATAGCAAAACAAAAGGCGGACCTCAGCCAGTGATATTGAATTACTGTATGAGATGGACTGATGCATATAGTGGATGCTCTTAGCCTTTTGCACCATGAACACTAGCTATGGACAGACAAAAAACTAGTTGACTCAGCTTTGTCTAGATACCTCCATCCCAAAGCTTAAGGCTTATTTATTTTTGAGAAATCAAAACAAGTAAAGTTTGACCAAAATTTTAGAACATTCTATCAACAAATATAATATTGTGTAGATACCGTAGGAAAATATATTTCACAACCTATTTAATGATATTAATTTTGTATTTTGCATGTTAATGATTTTTGGTATTAGCTTAGTCAAACATGGTATAGTTTGACTTTCTAAAAATAATATAAGCCCTAAGCTTTGGGATGGAGGTAGTAGTATCTAGAGCTAAAACACATCTAGATACATCGATATCTACAGATAGTTGAGTCAATTAATTTGGATCTGAGGGAGTATCAGATTCAGACTACATCATGGTAAGTTGGTTAAAAAAGTTACCCCTGGGCGGTCCCTGCCCAGCTCGGCAGTGGCATTTCGCTTCTTGTGCTGCAGATCGGGCCATGCTCCTACAGCAGGTGGGGCGCTATTCTCGTTCCCCATAGCCTCAGCACGGAACCTGGAGGTACCAACCTGATACAGAGAATATAGAGCATGGTGTCACAGAGGCTTTACGCACAAACAGCTGAAGACATGTGCTACTTTAAGCATCTTCCAGAACAGGAACAGATTGAGGATGCAGACAGACAGAGTGGATAAGCAAACGGAGTACCTGCTTTGCGGGGCTGGGGACGCAGCTCAGGCTCAGCCAACTGCCCACATGCGTGGTGGCCTTACGCTCCATTGCCCCCCCACCACCACCGAGGTCTTTCCTTTCCTGTACAAGCTGACAAAAGATACAGTGAGGATCAGCAGAAACTACAAAGGTTGCAAATGTCGACAAATGAAGGAAGAACACCCCAATCCAAGCAAAGGTAGCCCCCGCCCCCCACCCCCATCAATCACTCCCAGCGCGAGGGTGACCATAAAGACACCCCTTCGCCCAGAATAGGAAATAGATGCGCAAGATATCGAGGTGAGGAAAAAAGAACCGATCTCGAGAAAGGAAGGAACATTACTAATAATACCTAATCCGCTTGGTCTAGATGCAGCTTGCCCCTTCAAGCTGGATGCCTGGACGGTGGAGGTGAAAGGAGGGGATCGAGCTAGCGGCTTGCATCCGTCGGCTGTCGGCACTCGATCGGGAGAGAAGGGGGGCTACATAAAGGGGAGGGGTAACATATTTTATTACACAGTGAACTTACTGATGTGACTAGTCATTAAATGTCTCACTGAAACTGGGGCCCATAGTGTGGCACCCCAAATTCACTTGAAGCTGCCCGGCGGGACGTATTGGCACGTCAAGAAAACCCCCGAATTGTAGCGGGGAAATGAAACATTTTAAAAAAAATCGAAATTCAAGCATGCCGCCACGTGCCAAGCACGCGGGCTGTTCCTTCCTCTTCCTCGGTTCCTCCTCCCCTATCCGAAAAAACCCCAAATCCCAAGCTCAAACAACAACAAAAAAAACCAAATCCCCTGGCCGCCATGCATGTCCTCGTTAACCCGCTGGAGATCATTCCCGGATGAGGCGGACCCCCCACCCTGAGATCCCGAGTTCGTCCGTTCCGTCCACCTCGAGGCACTGCGTGCTGTCTCGCAGCGGTGGCTTGAGGGCGCTGCAGAGGAAGTTCCGCCGGAAAGTGCTCATGGCAACCGTGCAAGCTCACCAGCGTGCTGTATCCCAAGAGGAACTGGTCAAAACTTTTCTATTCACAAAAAAAAATGCGGGCCAAGATCTGGTCAAAGCTTCATCGATGGCTTGCCGCGAGAGGCTTGGAGTCCAGATTCAATAAACTAGCTGCTCGAGGACTTGGGCGGTTTACACCGATTCATATTAACTGACTCAAGTTTGTTAGTCTAGTTAACAAATGCATCTAGATACATCCATATCTAGACAAAATTGAGTCAATTAATATGAATCAGAGGAGAGTACCTGAAAGTGTTTCATGCTACCAATTAATGCGCTGGCAGGACTGGCTGTAGAAGTAATTGTGCTACTACTCATACGATCAACTGATTGTGTGGGTGTCAAATTTTGCAACACGATCATCCACTGAATGCTTAATTATAGTTCTAGCGCCAAAGGCGTACAAATCATAAAAAAGATAGTACATACTACAACACCAGAACATAAGAGTACGAATCATAAAGTAGCTCAACATTTTGCATCAGGGCTGGGTGGTCCTGAGACTACCGGGAAGCCCCTGATGATCTCCGGGCGTGCATCCACTTCAACGCAAAGTTGTGTACTCGGTCCACGGCCTCCTTCTGTAGGCTGGATAATCTCAGGTGCAGGACCTTCGTCTATGAAAGGCTCGTCATCAGTACCATCCACAGGTGCATCAGGGCGGGGTGGTCTTGAAACTACCCGGACGCCCCTGATGATCTCCGGGCGTGCATCCACTTCAACGCAAAGCTGTGTACTCGGTCCACGGCGTCCTTCTGTAGGCTGGATAATCTCGAGTGCGGGACCTTCGTCTATGAAAGGCACGTCATCGGTACCATCCACAGGTGCATCAAACCGAGATTCATCTTCAAATCTCCCATCAAACTGAGGGACCTCTTCAACTCTATGCTTCTGCAATTAGTACATCAACCGATTAGACAAACATCTAAGGGATGCAACCTGAACAAATGCCGTTTTACATATTTACCTTCTCATCTGGGACAGCACATGTCCCAGAGCTGAAACCTGTTTCCTGAAGCAAGCGCTTTCTCTCTCCGTCCCGTCCATCCATCTGCAACAAGTTAAATTTGAGTACAGAACCTTGCACAGCAATGCAAACTATTGATCAAAACAACGGCAGCATCAATATAAATAATTAACTACATATGCCAGCACACATACAATGTGAGCAAGATCTGCTTCTCCCGCTGAAGGATCATTATATGGTTCACCATGATAAACCCACCTAACATATGTGCGGTCCATCCCAAAAATGTGTAAATGATCTTCCACTACATGGTGAGGCCTCTTCTCACCATTCATACATGTGCAGCGCGGGCAATACACGTCCAGGTTGTGACCTTCATGAGCTCTAATAAACCCCATAAAGGGTTGAACACCTTTATATATGAAGGGGAACATAAATGTCCATGCAGTATCCAAGTTCTGTCCATCTGTTTAATTATGAGATACAATGGTTGGTGATTAATTTAAGGCGTAGTAGCAAATGTATATCCATCGAGTACAAAACTATACTACATGATTATGCATTTCAGCAATCATGTCGAGTACAAAACAAAAAATGCCCATCGACATTTTAGCAAACAGATCGTGTACAAAACTCTGCCATGGCATTTCAGAAAATTAACGGATCGAGTGCAGAACTGACTCTATATGCCCACGCAACTGGAAAAATTGATCGAGGACAAATCGAGCGGAAAACTATAAAGTGCCAATTAGTTCGAGCATACTGACGATTTTTTTAGCAGCATCAAGAAAATATAAATCGTTAGGCCATCTTGCCCGATGCATGATTGAGCTAGAGATAGCAGCCCTACCGTGGATCAACTTGACCGCCGGTGCGTCTCGAGAAGAACCACGGGGAGGGGAAGCTTCTTCTTCGCACGGACGGGACGGGGAGGGGAAGCTCTTCGCACGGACGGGACGGGGAGGGGAAGCTCTTCGCACGGACGGGGATAAGTTGTGTAGGGGTGGGTGGGGGGTCATGCGGCCGGGCCGCCGGGGTAATAATTAAGGTCGGTAGGTGGTGTTTAATGGAGTTTCGTGTGTAATTTGCCGTGCACAAGGTTGAGGAATAGGCGGTTCCCTTTGCCGCGCGCACAATTCAAACTATCCCGTCCATGTAGTTTAAATTCGCCCTATTTTCGTTAAATCGACATAAAGTCATGTGAGTGGGGGGAAATTAGCAAAGTTGCTTGAAAAATAGTAAAACTATGGAATTATCCTTTAAATATGCTCTACTTTGTGTGAAAATCGGGGTGTGGAGGCATGTTGAGCTGTTTTATTTGTACTTTCTTCATTAAAACTCCCATTTTATGCACTTTGGATGGAAAGAAATCATTTGTACATAAATTTTGACAACGCCATTTGCAAACATTAATTGTTTAGGGTTTAGTGTTTAGGGTGTTTAGGGATTAGGGATTAGGGTTTTAGGGTTTTATGGTTTAAGGTTTAGGGATCATCGATCGAGTGCGCACACACATTATTAGAGGCACCCGCGCCTTTTGCGCATAAAGTGCATGCGTATGTGTGTGTTTTTGGCCACAAACGATATATAGGTCGAGAGAGAGAGATATTGAAATCCCCAAGAATATGTTCAAATATATATTAATATATATATGCAGGAATGCATGGTCGGCCATGCATGCACACTAATTATATATATATATATTGTGAGGCAACTTAATCAAATGTACGTGTTTTTCATTCTAGAACTTGTCAAAATTCAAGTTAATAAATTTATCAGCGCTAATTAGTTGGTCGCCTGCTTGATGTGCAATTAAGTGTCGTTGGACTATATATGTAGGGTTTAATTAGGGTTTAGGGTTTAGGGTTAGCTACCTAGGGGTTAGGGTTAGAGTTAATTAGGGTTTAGGGTCTAGGGTTTAGGGTTTAGTGTTTAGAGTTTAGGGTTTAGTGTTTAGGGTTTAGGGTTTAGTGTTTAGGGTTTAGGGTTTAGGGTTTAGGGTTTAGTGTTTAGGGTTTAGGGTTTAGTGTTTAGGGTGTTTAGGGTGTTTAGGGATTAGGGATTAGGGTTTTATGGTTTAAGGTTTAGGGATCATTGATCGAGTGCGCACACACATTATTAGAGGCACCCGCGCAATTAAGTGTCGTTGGCCTATATATGTAGGGTTTAATTAGGGTTTAGGGTTAAGGGTTAGCTAGGGGTTAGGGTTTAGGGTTTAGGGTTTAGGGTTTAGTGTTTAGGGTTTAGGGTTTAGTGTTTAGGGTTTAGGGTTTAGGGTTTAGCGTCTAGGGTTTAGGGTTTAGTGTTTACGGTGTTTAGGGTGTACGTTTAGGGTTTAATTAGGGATTAGAGTTTTAGGGTTTAAGGTTTAGGGATCATCGATCGAGTGCACACACACATTATTAGAGGCACCCGCGCCTTTGCGCATAAAGTGCATGCGTATATAAGTGTGTTTTTTGGCCACCCACGATATATAGATCAAGAGAGAGAGATTGAAATATATATATATATCCCCAAGAATATGTTCAAATATATATTGAAATATATGCACAAATGATATGCAAGGTATGCCATGCGTGCATGCACACTAATTATATATATATATTATGAGGCAAATAAATCAAATGTGTTTTCATTCGAGAGAACTTGTCAAAATTCAAGTTAATTAATTTATCAGCGCTAATTAGTTGGTCGCCTGCTTGATGCGCAATTAAGTGTCGTTGGCCTATATATATGTAGGGTTTAATTAGGGTTTAGGGTTTAGGGTTAGCTAGCTAGGGGTTAGGGTTAATTAGGGTTTAGGGTCTAGGGTTTAGGGTTTAGTGTTTAGGGTTTAGGGTTTAGGGTTTAGTGTTTAGGGTTTAGGGTTTAGGGTTTAGTGTTTAGGGTTTAGGGTTTAGTGTTTAGGGTTTAGGGTTTAGTGTTTAGGCTTTAGGGTTTAGTGTTTAGGGTGTTTAGGGATTAGGGATTAGGGTTTTAGGGTTTTATGGTTAAAGGTTTAGGGATCATCGATCGAGTGTGCACACACATTATTAGAGGCACCCGCGCCTTTGCGCATAAAGTGCATGCGTATATATGTGTGCTCTTTAGCC
Source organism: Lolium rigidum (assembly GCF_022539505.1). Classification (NCBI taxonomy): domain Eukaryota; kingdom Viridiplantae; phylum Streptophyta; class Magnoliopsida; order Poales; family Poaceae; genus Lolium; species Lolium rigidum. Next base: position 64,883,552 of record NC_061509.1, read on the forward strand.
ACCAACGATATATAGATCGAGAGAGAGAGAGATTGAAATCCCCAAGAATATGTTCAAATATATATTAAAATATATACACGAATGATATGCAAGGTATGCCATGCATGCACACTAATTATATATATATATTATGAGGCAACTTAATCAAATGTGTTTTCATTCGAGAGAACTTATTGTCAAAATTCAAGTTAATTAATTTATCAGCGCTAATTAGTTGGTCGCCTGCTTGAGGCGCAATTAAGTGTCGTTGGCCTATATATGTAGGGTTTAATTAGGGTTTAGGGTTTAGGGTTAGCTAGGGGTTAGGGTTAGGATTAGGGTTAATTAGGGTTTAGGGTTTAGGGTATAGGGTATAGGGTTTAGTGTTTAGGGTTTAGTGATTAGGGTTTAGGGTTTAGGGTTTAGTGTTTAGGGTTTAGGGTTTAGGGATTAGGGTTTAGTGTTTAGGGTTTAGGGTTTAGTGTTTAGGGTTTTTAGGGTGTTTAGGGATTAGGGATTAGGGATTAGGGTTTTAGGGTTTGATGGTTTAAGGTTTAGGGATCATCGATCGAGTGCGCACGCACATTATTAGAGGCACCCGCGCAATTAAGTGTCGTTGGCCTATATATATAGGGTTTCATTAGGGTTTAGGGTTTAGGGTTAGCTAGGGGTTAGGGTTAGGGTTAGGGTTTAGGGTTTAGTGTTTAGGGTTTAGGGTTTAGTGTTTAGGGTTTAGTGTTTAGGGTTTAGGGTCTAAGGTTTAGGGTTTAGTGTTTAGGGTGTTTAGGGTGTACGTTTAGGGTTTAATTAGGGATTATGGATTAGGGTTTTAGGGTTTAAGGTTTAGGGATCATCGATCGAGTGCACACACACATTATTAGAGGCACCCGCGCCTTTGCGCATAATGTGCATGCGTATATAAGTGTGTTTTTTGGCCACCAACGATATATAGATCGAGAGAGAGATTGAAATATATATATATCCCCAAGAATATTTTCAAATGTATTTGAAAATATGCAAGGTATGCCATGCGTGCATGCACACTAATTATATATATATTATGAGGCAACTTAATCAAATGTGGTTTCATTCGAGAGAACTTGTCAAAATTCAAGTTAATTAATTTATCAGCGCTAATTAGTTGGTCGCCTGCTTGATGCGCAATTAAGTGTCGTTGGCCTATATATGTAGGGTTTAATTAGGGTTTAGGGTTTAGGGTTAGCTATCTAGGGGTTAGGGTTAGGGTTAGGGTTAATTAGGGTTTAGGGTCTAGGGTTTAGTGTTTAGGGTTTAGGGTTTAGTGTTTAGGGTTTAGGGTTTAGTGTTTAGGGTTTAGGGTTTAGTGTTTAGGGTTTAGTTTTTAGGGTGTTTAGGGTGTATAGGGAGTAGGGATTAGGGTTTTATGGTTTAAGGTTTAGGGATCATCGATCGAATGCGCACACACATTATTAGAGGCACCCGCGCCTTTGCGCATAAAGTGCATGCGTATATATGTGTGTTTTTTGGCCACCCCAACGATATATAGATCGAGAGAGAGAGATTGAAATCCCCAAGAATATGTTCAAATATATATTAAAATATATGCACGAATGATATGCAAGGTATGCCATGCATGCACACTAATTATATATATATTATGAGGCAACTTAATCAAATGTGTTTTCATTCGAGAGAACTTATTGTCAAAATTCAAGTTAATTAATTTATCAGCGCTAATTAGTTGGTCGCCTGCTTGATGCGCAATTAAGTGTCGTTGGCCTATATATATATGTAGGGTTTAATTAGGGTTTAGGGTTTAGGGTTAGCTAGCTAGGGGTTAGGGTTAATTAGGGTTTAGGGTCTAGGGTTTAGGGTTTAGTGTTTAGGGTTTAGTGTTTAGGGTTTAGGGTTTAGTGTTTAGGGTTTAGGGTTTAGTGTTTAGGGTTTAGGGTTTAGTGTTTAGAGTTTAGGGTTTAGTGTTTAGGGTGTTTAGGGATTAGGGTTTTAGGGTTTTATGGTTTAAGGTTTAGGGATCATCGATCGAGTGTGCACACACATTATTAAAGGCACCCGCGCCTTTGCGCATAAAGTGCATGCGTATATATGTGTGTTTTTTCGCCACCAACGATATATAGATCGAGAGAGAGATTGAAATCCCCAAGAATATGTTCAAATATATATTAAAATATATGCACAAATGATATGCAAGGTATGCCATGCATGCACACTAATTATATATATATTATGAGGCAACTTAATCAAATGTGTTTTCATTCGAGAGAACTTGTTGTCAAAATTCAAGTTAATTAATTTATCAGCGCTAATTAGTTGGCCGCCTGCTTGATGCGCAATTAAGTGTCATTGGCCTATATTGTAGGGTTTAATTAGGGTTTAGGGTTTAGGGTTAGGTAGGGGTTAGGGTTAGGATTAGGGTTAATTAGGGTTTAGGGTCTAGGGTTTAGGGTTTAGTGTTTAGGGTTTAGGGTTTAGGGTTTAGGGTTTAGTGGTTAGGGTTTAGTGTTTAGGGTGTTTAGGGTGTTTAGGGATTAGGGATTAGGGTTTTAGGGTTTGATGGTTTATGGTTTAGGGATCATCGATCGAGTGCGCACACACATTATTAGAGGCACCCACGCAATTAAGTGTCGTTGGCCTATATATGTAGGGTTTAATTAGGGTTTAGGGTTTAGGGTTAGCTAGGGGTTAGGGTTAGGTTTAGGGTTAGGGTTTAGGGTTTAGTGTTTAGGGTTTAGGGTTTAGTGTTTAGGGTTTAGGGTTTAGGGTTTAGTGTTTAGGGTTTAGTGTTTAGGGTTTAGGGTCTAAGGTTTAGGGTCTAAGGTTTAGGGTTTAGTGTTTAGGGTGTACGCTTAGGGTTTAATTAGGGATTATGGATTAGGGTTTGAGGGTTTAAGGTTTAGGGATCATCGATCGAGTGCACACACACATTATTAGAGGCACCCGCGCCTTTGCGCATAAAGTGCATGCGTATATAAGTGTGTTTTTTGGCCACCAACGATATATAGATCGAGAGAGAGAGATTGAAATATATATATATCCCCAAGAATATGTTCAAATATATATTGAAATATATGCACGAATGATATGCAAGGTATGCCATGCGCGCATGCACACTAATTATATATATATTATGAGGCAACTTAATCAAATGTGTTTTCATTCGAGAGAACTTGTCAAAATTCAAGTTAATTAATTTATGAGCGCTAATTAGTTGGTCGCCTGCTTGATGCGCAATTAAGTGTCGTTGGCCTATATATGTAGGGTTTAATTAAGGTTTAGGGTTTAGGGTTAGCTATCCAGGGCCTAGGGTTAGGGTTAGGGTTAATTAGGGTTTAGGGTCTAGGGTTTAGGGTTTAGTGTTTAGGGTTTAGTGTTTAGGGTTTAGGGTTTAGGGTTTAGTGTTTAGGGTTTAGGGTTTAGGGTTTAGTGTTTAGGGTTTAGGGTTTAGTGTTTAGGGTGTTTAGGGTGTTTAGGGTGTATAGGGATTAGGGATTTATAGTTTAAGGTTTAGGGATCATCGATTGAATGCGCACACACATTATTAGAGGCACCCGCGCCTTATGCATAAAGTGCATGCGTATATATGTGTGTGTTTTGGCCACCCCAACGATATATAGATCGAGAGAGAGAGATTGAAATCCCCAAGAATATGTTCAAATATATATTAAAATATATGCACGAATGATATGCAAGGTATGCCATACATGCACACTAATTATATATATATTATGAGGCAACTTAATCAAATGTGTTTTCCTTCGAGAGAACTTATTGTCAAAATTCAAGTTAATTAATTTATCAGCGCTAATTAGTTGGTCGCCTGCTTGATGCGCAATTAAGTGTCGTTGGCCTATATATGTAGGGTTTAATTAGGGTTTAGGGTTTAGGGTTAGCTATCTAGGGGTTAGGGTTAGGGTTAGGTTTAATTAGGGTTTAGGTTCTAGGGTTTAGGGTTTAGTGTTTAGGGTTTAGGGTTTAGTGTTTAGGGTTTAGGGTTTAGTGTTTAGGGTTTAGGGTTTAGGGTTTAGTGTTTAGGGTGTTTAGGGTGTTTAGGGTGTATAGGGATTAGGGTTTTATAGTTTAAGGTTTCGGGATCATCGATCGAATGCGCACACACATTATTAGAGGCACCCACGCCTTTGCGCATAAAGTGCATGCGTATATATGTGTGTTTTTTGGCCACCCCAACGATATATAGATCGAGAGAGAGATTGAAATCCCCAAGAATATGTTAAAATATATATTAAAATATATGCACGAATGATATGCAAGGTATGCCATGCATGCACACTAATTATATATATATTATGAGGCAACTTAAGCAAAGGTGTTTTCATTCGAGAGAACTTGTCAAAATTCAAGTTAATTAATTTATCAGCGCTAATTAGTTGGCCGCCTGCTTGATGCGCAATTAAGTGTCGTTGGCCTATATATGTAGGGTTTAATTAGGGTTTAGGGTTTAGGGTTAGCTAGGGGTTAGGGTTAGGATTAGGGTTAATTAGGGTTTAGGGTCTAGGGTTGAGAGTTTAGTGTTTAGGGTTTAGTGTTTTGGGTTTAGGGTTTAGGGTTTAGTGTTTTGGGTTTAGTGTTTAGGGTGTTTAGGGTGTTTAGGGATTAGGGATTAGGGATTAGGGTTTTAGGGTTGATGGTTTATGGTTTAGGGATCATCGATCCAGTGCGCACACACATTATTAGAGGCACCCGCGCAATTAAGTGTCGTTGGCCTATATATGTAGGGTTTAATTAGGGTTTAGGGTTTAGGGTTAGCTAGGGGTTAGGGTTAGGGTTAGGGTTAGGGTTAAGGGTTTAGTGTTTAGGGTTTAGGGTTTAGTGTTTAGGGTTTAGGGTTTAGGGTTTAGTGTTTAGGGTGTACATTTAGGGTTTAATTAGGGATTATGGATTAGGGTTTTAGGGTTTAAGGTTTGGGGATCATCGATCGAGTGCACAGACACATTATTAGAGGCACCCGCGCCTTTGCGCATAAAGTGCATGCGTATATAAGTGTGTTTTTTGGCCACCAACGATATATAGATCGAGAGAGAGAGAGATTGAAATATATATATATCCCCAAGAATATGTTCAAATATATATTGAAATATATGCACGAATGCAGGGGCGGAGCCAGCAATATGGCATGGTTTGGCGGCCGCCATACCTAAACATTAGCACTAATACTAGGTTATATGCTTCAGTTCTACTCTCTATTCAGGTTTGTCTTCAAATGCATTGATGGGCATCATTGTTGTACGTTCAGCAGTCAGAACAACGAACAGGTATGATCAGTCGATTCAGTCTCGTATTGGGCCTGGTTGCCTGGGCTTTGGTGACTGTTGGGCCTGATCTCCATCCGTAAAACACAGCGGCAACTCAGAAATGATACAATCTGCTGTCGTCGTTCCCATCGATAACTTCTTTGTTCAGTTTGGCGGAAACCCTCGCGCCGTCGTGGATGTGCGGAGACGCGAGTGGAGCTGGGGCCGCGACCGGCAAGGCCACGAGAACGACTAGGAAATGGCACCGAAGAAGAACACCAATTGCATAACATAAGGTACTATTTGATTTAGGAATTAAAACCGTACTTCAAATTCTAAAATCAATCTCATTGTTGACTGAAATAAGATCCAGTACAAAGTCTGTAGTGTTCTCAATGATTAATTGATTGATTTTCAGTTGGCTCCCGTAATTTTGTTGAATTGTTCTACAGATATAAAGAGCTTCTCTTTGCCAAAGCATCTGGGACTACCAACTCTGATTAAACTGGCTCCGCAATTGATGTTGTTACTGCACAAGAAGAACCAAAGACATAGAGAATGTGAGGTACTTTTGATGCGATACTTTATTTTAACATTACGAAGTTATATCGTACGTGATGAACAAAAGTAATATTTATATAGTATAGTTGCCCGCAAAAAAATATAGTATATATAGTCCTGCATTTTCTCATTTATTGACTCCGCCACACCTAGAATTTCTTTCTACCTCCGCCACTGCACGAATGATATGCAAGGTACGCCATGCGCGCATGCACACTAATCATATATATATATATATTATGAGGCAACTTAATCAAATGTGTTTTCATTCGAGAGAACTTGTCAAAATTCAAGTTAATTAATTTATGAGCGCTAATTAGTTGGTCGCCTGCTTGATGCACAATTAAGTGTCGTTGGCCTATATATGTAGGGTTTAATTAGGGTTTAGGGTTTAGGGTTAGCTATCTAGGGGTTAGGGTTAGGGTTAGGGTTAATTAGGGTTTAGGGTCAAGGATTTAGTGTTTAGGGTTTTGGGTTTAGTGCTTAGGGTTTAGGGTTTAGTGTTTAGGTTTAGGGTTTAGGGTTTAGTGTTTAGGGTTTAGGGTTTAGTGTTTAGGGTGTTTAGGGTGTTTAGGTTGTATAGGGATTAGGGATTAGGGTTTTATAGTTTAAGGTTTAGGGATCATCGATCGAATGCGCACACACATTATTAGAGGCACCCGGGCCTTTGCGCATAAAGTGCATGCGTATATATGTGTGTTTTTTGGCCACCCCAACGATATATAGATCGAGAGAGACAGATTGAAATCCCCAAGAATATGTTCAAATATATATTAAAATATATGCACGAATGATATGCAAGGTATGCCATGCATGCACACTAATTATATATATATTATGAGGCAACTTAATCAAATGTGTTTTCATTCGAGAGAACTTATTGTCAAAATTCAAGTTAATTAATTTATCAGCGTTAATTAGTTGGTCGCCTGCTTGATGCGCAATTAAGTGTCGTTGGCCTATATATTTAGGGTTTAATTAGGGTTTAGGGTTTAGGGTTAGCTAGGGGTTAGGGTTAGGATTAGGGTTAATTAGGGTTTAGGGTCTAGGGTTTAGGGTTTAGTGTTTAGGGTTTAGTGTTTAGGGTTTAGGGTTTAGTGTTTAGGGTTTAGGGTTTAGGGTTTAGGGTTTAGGGTTTAGTGTTTAGGGTTTAGGGTTTAGTGTTTAGGGTGTTTAGGGTGTTTAGGGTGTTTAGGGTGTTTAGGGATTAGGGATTAGGGATTAGGGTTTTAGGGTTTTATGGTTTAAGGTTTAGGGATCATCGATCGAGTGCGCACACACATTATTAGAGGCACCCGCGCAATTAAGTGTCGTTGGCCTATATATGTAGGGTTTAATTAGGGTTTAGGGTTAGCTAGGGGTTAGGGTTAGGGTTAGGGTTAGGGTTTAGGGTTTAGGGTTTAGGGTTTAGGGTTTAGGGTTTAGTTTTTAGGGTTTAGGGTTTAGGGTTTAGGGTTTAGTGTTTAGGGTTTAGGGTTTAGGGTTTAGTGTTTAGGGTTTAGGGTCTAGGGTTTAGGGTTTAGTGTTTAGGGTGTTTAGGGTATACGTTTAGGGTTTAATTAGGGATTATGGATTAGGGTTTTAGGGTTTAAGGTTTAGGGAACATGGATCGAGTGCACACACACATTATTAGAGGCACCCGCGCCTTTGCGCATAAAGTGCATGCGTATATAAGTGTGTTTTTTTGCCACCAACGATATATAGATCGAGAGAGAGAGATTGAAATATATATATTCCCAAGAATATGTTCAAATATATATTGAAATATATGCACGAATGATATGCAAGGTATGACATGCGTGCATGCACACTAATTATATATATATATATATTATGAGGCAACTTAATCAAATGTGTTTTCATTCGAGAGAACTTGTCCAAATTCAAGATAATTAATTTATCAGCGCTAATTAGTTGGTCGCCTGCTTGATGCGCAATTAAGTGTCGTTGGCCTATATATGTAGGGTTTAATTAGGGTTTAGGGTTTAGGGTTAGCTATCTAGGGGTTAGGGTTAGGGTTAGGGTTAATTAGGGTTTAGGGTCTACGGTTTAGGGTTTAGTGTTTAGGGTTTAGGGTTTAGGGTTTAGGGTTTAGGGTTTAGTGTTTAGGGTTTATGGTTCAGGGTTTAGTGTTTATGGTTTAGGGTTTACTGTTTAGGGTGTTTAGGGATTAGGGATTAGGGTTTTAGGGTTTTATGGTTTAAGGTTTAGGGATCATCGATCGAGTGCGCACACACATTATTAGAGGCACCCGCGCCTTTGCGCATAAAGTGCATGCGTATATATGTGTGTTTTTTTGGCCACCCCAACGATATATAGATCGAGAGAGAGAGATTGAAATCCCCAAGAATATGTTCAAATATATATTAAAATATATGCACGAATGATATGCAAGGTATGCCATGCATGCACACTAATTATATATATATTATGAGGCAACTTAATCAAATGGGTTTTCATTCGAGAGAACTTGTTGTCAAAATTCAAGTTAATTAATTTATCAGCGCTAATTAGTTGGTCGCCTGCTTGATGCGCAACTAAGTGTCGTTGGCCTATATATGTAGGGTTTAATTAGGGTTTAGGGTTAGCTAGGGGTTATGGTTAGGATTAGGGTTAATTAGGGTTTAGGGTCTAAGGTTTAGGGTTTAGTGTTTAGGGTTTAGTGTTTAGGGTTTAGTGTTTAGGGTTTAGGGTTTATGGTTTATGGTTCAGTGTTTAGGGTTTAGGGTTTAGTGTTTAGGGTGTTTAGGGATTAGGGATTAGGGATTAGGGTTTTAGGGTTTTATGGTTTAAGGTTTAGGGATCATCGATCGAGTGCGCACATTATTAGAGGCACCCGCGCAATTAAGTGTCGTTGGCCTATATATGTAGGGTTTAATTAGGGTTTAGGGTTAGCTAGGGGTTAGGATTAGGGTTAGGGTTAGGGTTTAGGGTCTAGTGTTTAGGGTTTAGTGTTTAGGGTTTAGGGTTTAGGGTTTAGGGTTTAGGGTTTTGTGTTTAGGGTTTAGGGTTTAGTGTTTAGGGTTTAGGGTCTAGAGTTTAGGGTTTAGTGTTTAGGGTGTTTAGGGTGTACGTTTAGGGTTTAATTAGGGATTATGGATTAGGGTTTTAGGGTTTAAGGTTTAGGGATCATCGATCGAGTGCACACATACATTATTAGAGGCACCCGCGCCTTTGCGCATAAAGTGCATGCGTATATAAGTGTGTTTTTTTGGCCACCAACGATATATAGATCGAGAGAGAGAGATTGAAATATATATCCCCAAGAATATGTTCAAATATATATTGAAATATATGCACGAATGATGTGCAAGGTATGCCATGCGCGCATGCACACTAATTAAATATATATTATGAGGCAACTTAATCAAATGTACGTGTTTTCATTCGAGAGAACTTGTCAAAATTCAAGTTAATTAATTTATCAGCGCTAATTAGTTGGTCGCCTGCTTGATGCGCAATTAAGTGTCGTTGACCTATATATGTAGGGTTTAATTAGGGTTTAGGGTTTAGGGTTAGCTAGCTAGGGGTTAGGGTTAGGGTTAGGGTTAATTAGGGTTCAGGGTCTAGGGTTTAGGGTTTAGTGTTTAGGGTTTAGCGTTTAGGGTTTAGGGTTTAGTGTTTAGGGTTCAGGGTTTAGGGTTTAGTGTTTAGGGTTTAGGGTTTAGTGTTTAGGGTGTTTAGGGATTAGGGATTAGGGTTTTAGGGTTTTATGGTTTAAGGTTTAGGGATCATCGATCGAGTGCGCACACACATTATTAGAGGCACCCGCGCCTTTGCGCATAAAGTGCATGCGTATATATGTGTGTTTTTTTGCCACCAATGATATATAGATCGAGAGAGAGAGATTGAAATCCCAAAGAATATGTTCAAATATGCGCACACACATGAATTATTAGAGGCACCCGCGCCTTTGCGCATAAAGTGCATGCATATGTGTGTTGTTCTGGCCACCAATGATAGATCGAGAGAGAGAGATTGAAATCCCCAAGAATTAATATGTTCAAATATATATACAAATATATGCATGCATAGTATATATATTGCTATAGGCCATATATCGGGAAGCAAGTTTTTTCGAGAACTCTTCGAAATATATATATATTCAAGTTTACCTATGCTAAATGTACACTAGTGCACATATTTATAGATGACCCCCTTGATGCGCAATTGTTGGCCATTTAATTTGAATCCCATGAATGTTCATACATGATCGGCCATATGCAAGTTTTTTTGAGAACTTTCAAAATTAAATACAACTTTATCGATGCTAATCGAAACTACTATATATTGCACACATTAGAGGACCCCGACCCTTGCGCAAGTGTGTTTTCCACCATCTATAGATTGAATCACAAGAATGTTTATACACATGTGGTATGCCATATTATATCGTGAAGCAAGTTTTTTCGAGAACTTTTCAATATTCAAGTTTATCGGTGCTAATGGAATCTAGCTAGTGCACATTAATTAGAGGACACCCCCTTTTCGCAAGTGTTGGCCATATATAAAGTTTGAATCCCAAAAATGTTCATATATGCATGATATAGGCCAACAATCGCGAAACAAGTCTCTTGAATATATTGTCAAAATTCAAGCTTATCAGTGCTAATGGAAACTATTGCACAGTAGAGGACCCCGTTGCGCAAGTATTGGCCATCTATATATAGTTTGAATCCCAATAATGTTCATACATGATAGGGCATATGTGTAAAGCAATTTTTTCCGAGAACTTGTCAAGATTCAAATTTATCGGTGCTAATGGAAACTAGTGCACATTAGAGGACCCCCTTGCACAAGTGTTGGCCATCTATATATAATATGAATCCCAATAATGTTCATACATGATAGGGCATATGTGTGAAGCAATTTTTTTAGAACTTGTCAAGATTCAAATTTATCAGTGCTAATGGAAACTAGTGCACATTAGAGGACTGATTACCCACAAGTATAGGGGATCGCAACAGTCTTCGAGGGAAGTAAAACCCAAATTTATTGATTCGACACAAGGGGAGGTAAAGAATACTTATAAGCCTTAACAACTGAGTTGTCAATTCAGCTGCACCTGGAAAAGCACTAGTAACAGGGGTGATGATAAAGCAGCAGTAATATGAGAGCAGTAGTAACAGTAACACAGTAGCAGTAATATTAACACAGAGGCAACAGCACCAGAAAATAGTTGATACTACTTCCAATGTCATGTAGAACGAGTATATGATGATGAGAGATGGACCGGGGTTCCCAGCTATCTACACTAGTGGTAACTCTCCAATAACAAGTGTTGGGTGAACAAATTACAGTTGGGCAATTGATAGGATTGAAATAGCATTAAGACAGAACATCAAGATTATTAATCATGTAGGCATGTTTTCCATATATAGTCATACGTGCTCGCAATGAGAAACGTGTACAACATCTTTTGTCCTACCAGCCGGTGGCAGCCGGGCCTCTAGGGAATCTACTGGAAATTAAGGTGCTCCTTTTAATAAAGCACCGGAGCAAAGCATTAACACTCCGTGAAAACATGTGATCCTCATATCTAAGCCTTCCCCTCCAGTTGTCCCAATTTCTGTCACTTTGGGGCCTTTGGTTCCGGACATAGACATGTGCATACAACTTGTAGATACAATCTAAGCAATAAGTATAGAGCTTAAATCTAAGATCATGCCACTCGGGCCCTAGTGACAAGCATTAAACACAACAAGATTGCAGCAACAATAACTTCACAAACTTTATAGATAGACTAATCATAATGTAACAATCCATCGGATCCCAACAAACACAACACCGATTACATCAGATGGATCTCAATCATGTAAGGCAGCTCATGAGACCATTGTATTGAAGTACATGGGATAGAGAGTACCAACTAGCTACTGCTAGAACCCGTAGTCCATGGGGGAACTACTCACGGAGCATGATGGAGGCGATGGCGTCGATGGAGATGGCTTCCGGGGGCAGTTCCCCGTCCCGGCAGGGTGCCGGAACAGAGACTTCTGTCCCCCGAATTGGAGTTTCACGATGGTGGCGGCGCCCCTGGAGTCTTTCTGGAGTTTCGTCAATTGGTATCGCGTTTTTAGGTCACCAGGGCTTAAATAGGCGAAGAGTCGGAGTCGGAGGGTGCCTGGGCCCCCCTCACAGTAGGCCGGCGCGGCCAGGCCTGGGGCCGCGCCGCCATGTTGTGTGGTGGCCCCTGGCCCCTCTCCGACTCTCCTTCGGTGTTCTGGATGCTTTCGGGAAAAATAGGGTTCTGGGCGTTGATTTCGTCGAATTCCGAGAATATTGCCCGAACAACCTTTCTGCAACCAAAAACAAAAGAAAACAGCAACTGGCCCTTCGGCATCTTGTTAATAGGTTAGTTCCATAAAATGCATAAAAACATTATAAAGTGCAAGCAAAACATGTAAGTATTGTCATCAAACAAGCATGGAACATCAGAAATTATAGGTACGTTGGAGACGTATCAGCATCCCCAAGCTTAGTTCCTGCTCGCCCTCGAGTAGGTAAACGATAAAAAGAGTAATTTCTATAGTGACATGCTACTTACATAATCTTGATCATCCTATTATAAAGCATATGAGATGAATGCAGTGACTCAAGGCAATGATCTATAGTTGCTAACAAATAGATAACATATAGCAAAACTTTTCATGAATAGTACTTTCAAGACAAGCATCAAAAGTCTTGCATAAGAGTTAACTCATAAAGCAATACATTCAAAGTAAAGGCATTGAAGCAACACAGAGGAAGATTTAAGTTTCAGCAGTTGCTTTCAACTTTCAACATGCATATCTCATGGATAATTGTCAACACAAAGTAATATGATGAATGCAAATAAGTAAATATGTAAGAATCAATGTACAGTTGACACAAGTGTTTGCTTCTAAGATGGAAGGAAGTAGGTAAACTGACTCAACATAAAGTAAAAGAAAGGCCCTTCGCAGAGGGAAGCAGGGATAAAATCATGTGCTAGAGCTTTTTAAGTTTTGAAATCATATAGGGAGCATAAAAGTAAAGTTTTGAGAGGTGTTTGTTGTTGTCAACGAATGGTAATGGGTACTCTAACTACCTTATCAACCAGACTTTCAAGAGCGGCTCCCATGAAGGACGTTATCTCTACCGAGCAAGGTAGATCATCCCTCTTCTCTTTTGTTTACACATGTATTTTAGTTTTATTTATGGTTGACACTCCTCCCAACCTTTTGCTTACACAAGCCATGGCTAACCGAATCCTCGGGTGCCTTCCAACATTCACATACCATGAAGGAGTGTCTATTTGCAAAATTAAGTTGCTTACTGATGAATCAGAGCAAAACATGTGAAGATAATTATTAATGAAAGTTGATTAATCGGGGGCTGGGAACCCCGCGCCAGCTCTTTTTGCAAAATTATTGGATAAGCGGATGAAGCCACTAGTCCATTATGAAAGTCTGTCCGAAGTAAATGACAAGATCGAAAGATAAACACCACATACTTCCTCATGACCTATAAAACATTGACACAAATAAGAGATAATAGCTTTTGAATTGTTTAAAGGTAGCACATGAAGTATTTGCTTGGAATGGCAGGAAATACCACATAGTAGGTAGATATGGTGGACACAAATGGCATAGGTTTTGGCTCAAGGTTTTGGATGCACGAGAAGCATTTCCTCTCAGTACAAGGCTTTGGCTAGCAAGTTTGTTTGAAGCAAACACAAGTATGAACCGGTACAGCAAAACTTACATAAGAACATATTGCAAGCATTATAAAACTCTACACTGTCTTCCTTGTTGCTCAAACACTTTTACCGAGAAAATATCTAGACCTTAGAGAGACCAATCATGCAAACCAATTTCAACAAGCTCTACGGTAGTTCTCCACTAATAGGTTTAAACTACATGATGCAAGAGCTTAATCATGATCTACTTGAGAGCTCAAAACAATTGCCAAGTATCAAATTATTCAAGACATTATGAAGCACTTTCTGTTTCCAACCAAATATCGATAAATGCAGCAGTTTTCAACTCCGCCATGAACATTAAAATAAAGCTAAGAACACAAGTGTTCATATGAAAAAGCGGAGCGTGTCTCTCTCCCAAACAAGGATTGCTAGGATCCGAATTTATTCAAACATAAACAAAAATAAAAACAAACAGACGCTCCAAGTAAAGCACATATGATGTGACCGAATAAAAATATAGTTTCAATAGAAGAAACCTGATAAGTTGATGAAGAAGGGGATGCCTTGGGCATACCCAAGCTTAGACGCTTGAGTCTTCTTGAAATATGCGGGGATGAACCACGGGGGCATCCCCAAGCTTATACTTTTCACTCTTCTTGATCATATATCATCCTCCTCTCTTGACCCTTGAAAACTTCCTTCACACCAAACTTCTCATAAACTTCATTAGAGGGGTTAGTACTCAAAAAAACTTTAATCCACTTTAGCCCTGTAGTGACACATTGCAAGAACTCAATAAAACATTAGCTACAGCTCTCCACGTCTAGAAAGCCTTGCTTAAAGTCCACAAGAGACAATGCAAAAAACAGAGACAGAATCTGTCAAAACAGAACAGCCAGTAAACACGAATTTTTAAAAGGTACTTCCGTTGCTCAAATCAGAAAACTCAAAACTAATGAAAGTTGCGTACATATCTGAGGAACGCGCACGTAAATTGGAAGATTTTTCTGAGTTACCTATAGAGATCCCTGTCCAGATTCGTGACAGATAGAAATCTGTTTCTGCGCAGAAATCCAAATCTAGCATCAACCTTCTATTAGAGACTTCACTTGGCACAAAATTGCAATAAAATAAAGATAAGGAGAGGTTGCTACAGTAGTAACAACTTCCAAGACTCAACAAAACAGTAGCAAAATAAACACATGGGTTATCTCCCAAGAAGTGCTTTCTTTGTAGCCATTAAGATGGGCTCAGCAGTTTTAATGATGCACTCGCAAGAAATAAGAGTTGAAGCAAAAGAGAGCATCAAAAAGCATGTTCAAAACACATTTAAGTCTAACCCACTTCCTATGCATAGGAATCTTGTTCACAAATAAATTCATGAAGAACAAAGTGACAAGCATAGCAAGATAAAACAAGAGCAACTTCAAAATTTTAAGCATATAGAGAGGTGTTTTAGTACCATGCAAATTTCTGCAACCATATTTTCCTCTCTCATAATAATTTTCAGTAGCTTCATGGATAAACTCAACAATATAACTATCACATAAAGCATGTTTCCCATGATCCATAAACACATAATTTTTATCAAGCTCAGAAATAATAGGATCAAAACTTTCAAACTCACTTTTATCAATAATATAACAAGATGATTGATCAATCTCAAAAGATATGGGACTCATATATAAAGTCAAGAACTCTCCAATCCCATTTTCATTAGTAGTACAATTAATAGTATCAAGTAACATAGGACCATCATCTAGAGATTTATCATAAACATTTGCTAAACAAAACTCTTTAGTACCATGCATTTCGACATCAGGCACAAACAAAGCATTATCATAAGATTTATCAAAGTAGCATGGATTATCATGAATAACAGTAGCATAATCATTCTCACAAGTTTTACTCATAGGTAATATTTCAAGAGAATCCACAGGAACATAACATTCATCCTCTTTCGGTAAGCATGGAGGACAATCAAATAGTGTAAGAGATAAAGAGTTACTCTCATTAGAAGGTTGGCATGGGTAGCTAATCCATTCTTCCTCCTTTTGTTCATCACTCTCCTCTTCTTTTTCATCCAATGAGCTTTCAGGTTCATCAATTTCCTCCTCTTTTTCATCCAATGAGCTTTCAGGTTCATCGATTTCTTCTTCCACTGGTTCCTGCAAATTGTGAGTGCATTCTTGTGCATTAATGAGTCTCTCTTTATAATCAATGATATAAGGATTATCACTGTAGCTTTCTATGCAAAAATTAAGAATAGAAGAGACATAATCTTTAAGGTCCTTACAAACAACACAAGTTTCATAATTTTTAACAATGAAGGATTCTATCTCAGAGGCTCCCATAAATATGACAAACTGTTCTACCTCTTCGAACCCAAAATGAATATAGCTATTCCAATTATAGTTCTTAATTAAAACTTCCTCACTAAAGCCACATTGAAATTTAAGATGTTTAGTATCCTGTTGAGAGCAACAGTTTATATCATGGCGTTTAAGCAAGATTTTAGCAATTGTATTCAGTTTTTCTATCACAGCACTCATAACTTTCCCCGTTCTTGATTCTCTATAATTATTATATAATTCAATAAGCTCCAAATAGGTTGTAGGTTCTCCCATAATAGCAGTTTTTAATTTTTAGGTTTTTCAAATTTTTATGGATTTTCGGGTATATTGGGAAAATAAAACAAAACAAAAAGAAACTAGACAAAAGTAAACTAGGCAAAATAATACTAGACAGAAATAAACTAAGCACAAATAAACAAGACAGAAGTAAACTAACAAAATAAAATAAAACAGAGAGAGAGGTAGAGTGTACTCCCCAGGTGAACTTATGAGTAGAGCTATGCCTCCCCGACAACGGCGCCAGAAAACAGTCTTGATGACCCACAAGTATAGGGGATCGCAACAGTCTTCGAGGGAAGTAAAACCCAAATTTATTGATTCGACACAAGGGGAGGTAAAGAATACTTATAAGCCTTAACAACTGAGTTGTCAATTCAGCTGCACTGGAAAAGCACTAGTAACAGGGGTGATGATAAAGCAGACGAGTAATATGAGAGCAGATAGTAACAGTAACACGACGAGCAGTAATAGTAACACGGAGGCAACGGCACCCAGAAAATAGTTGATACTACTTCCAATGTCATGTAGAACGAGTATATGATGATGAGAGATGGACCGGGGTTCCCAGCTATCTACACTAGTGGTAACTCTCCAATAACAAGTGTTGGGTGAACAAATTACAGTTGGACAATTGATAGGATTGAAATAGCATTAAGACAGAACATCAAGATTATTAATCATGTAGGCATGTTTTCCATATATAGTCATACGTGCTCGCAATGAGAAACGTGTACAACATCTTTTGTCCTACCAGCTCGGTGGCAGCCGGGCCTCTAGGGAATCTACTGGAAATTAAGGTGCTCCTTTTAATAAAGCACCGGAGCAAAGCATTAACACTCCGTGAAAACATGTGATCCTCATATCTAAGCCTCCCCCTCCAGTTGTCCCAATTTCTGTCACTTTGGGGCCTTTGGTTCCGGACATAGACATGTGCATACAACTTGTAGATACAATCTAAGCAATAAGTATAGAGCTTAAATCTAAGATCATGCCACTCGGGCCCTAGTGACAATCATTAAACACAACAAGATTGCAGCAACAATAACTTCACAAACTTTATAGATAGACTAATCATAATGTAACAATCCATCGGATCCCAACAAAAACAACACCGATTACATCAGATGGATCTCAATCATGTAAGGCAGCTCATGAGACCATTGTATTGAAGTACATGGGATAGAGAGTACCAACTAGCTATCGCTAGAACCCGTAGTCCATGGGGGAACTACTCACGGAGCATGATGGAGGCGATGGCGTCGATGGAGATGGCTTTCGGGGGCACTTCCCCGTCTCGGCAGGGTGCCGGAACAGAGACTTCTGTCCCCCGAATTGGAGTTTCGCGATGGTGGTGGCGCCCCTGGAGTCTTTTTGGAGTTTCGTCAATCGGTATCGCGTTTTTAGGTCACCAGGGCTTAAATAGGCGAAGAGTCGGAGTCGGAGGGTGCCTGGGCCCCCCTCACAGTAGGCCGGCGCGGCCAGGCCTGGGGCCGCGCCACCATGTTGTGTGGTGGCCCCCTGGCCCCTCTCCGACTCTCCTTCGGTGTTCTGGATGCTTCCGGGAAAAATAGGGTTCTAGGCGTTGATTTCGTCGAATTCCGAGAATATTGCCCGAACAGCCTTTCTGGAACCAAAAACAACAAAAAACAACAACTGGCCCTTCGGCATCTTGTTAATAGGTTAGTTCCATAAAATGCATAAAAACCTTATAAAGTGCAAGCAGAACATGTAAGTATTGTCATCAAACAAGCATGAAACATCAGAAATTATAGGTACGTTGGAGACGTATCAAGGACCCCCTTGCACACGTGTTGGCCATCTATGTATAGTTTAAATCCCAATAATGTTCATACATGATAGTCTATATGTGAATCAATTTTTTCTTCCAAGAACTTGTCAAGATTCAAATTTATCGGTGCTAATGGAAACTAGTGCGCACTAGACGAGCCCTTGCGCAAGTGATGGCCATTACATATAGTTTAAATCTCAAGAATGTTCATACATGATAGGCCATATGTGCAAAGGAATTTTTTTTCCCGTGAACTTGTCAAAATTCAAGTTTATCGGTGCAAATGGAAACTAGTCCAAAAAATTACATAGAGGTCCAAAAGAACTAGACAATAACTAATAGGACCTGCAACTTTACAAAAAGGACCCCAAAACATATAGAAGAAAATCAATCTATAGTCCTTCTCGACCGCACATCAGATCTCTGCTCGGCATCCTTTCCAGCAACTCCGTCGCCGGGGACGCACCACTTGGGACGGTGTCGCCGGTAGTCGCCAGGATGAAGGAGAGAAGGGCCTCAGCAACGGCATATTGGCTCTGAGAAGGGCCGCTGAAAGGCCAAGATGTTCACGGGCAAGACGGATGACACCGTCGTATGCCCCGAGCTTGTGAACGTTAGCAGCTTGACTTCCCCATTGGCCAGATCTGAAGCACTGACCAAAGCAAGCCTCACCGTTAGCGCCATCACCTTGATGGCACTAGATCAGGGTTTAGCCGGCAAGATCCGCCAGATCTGATCCGCCAGATTCACCATAGGCCAGATCTGAAGCTGATGACGAGATCCCCGACTGCATTGCGCCATTCTGCTCATGGGAAACACTGGATCTAAGCTTACAACAACACTAACTCCCTCGGATCCAAATTAGCTGACTCAACTTTGCTTATCTAAATATGGATGTATCTACACATGTTTTTACTCTAGATACATACACGTCTAAGGAAAGTTGAATCAATTAATTTAGATCGGAGGGTGTACGATATACAGAGAGAAGTCGGCCTCGTCTCCGGCCGGCGAGGCCGCCGGAGAGAAGGGGGAGTGGAAGAGACTCGAGAGAGAAAGAGAAGAGGAAGAAATGAGAGCTCCCTGGGGAAGAACATTATTTTTGTCGTTCTGCTCGTAGCTTGAAACTGAATATTTCGGCCGCGCGCCAAATCATCCCGCCGCATCCATTCGAAAATCCCGTGACCAGTTTTACCCTTTTAACCCTGGTCCGGAAGCTACAACCCATCGACCATGGAGGGCTCATTCGGTAAAAATGAAATATCTTGCCTAGATCCCGAACCCTCCCCACATGCCCACACCCACCCACCAACCATTCGCCCCATTCGCTCAAAAATACTCTCACACGCCAAAGCTCTGACTCTCTACAGTACTAGATCTGCTTCGTCGCCGGCATACTCCTCCACAGCGTAGCCTTGATCGTGTTGGCTGTCCACCCACCTGATCCGCTCCCCCGACGCCCTCGCCACCGACGGATCTGCTTCACCGCCGCCCTCGCCACCGACGGATCTGCTTCACCGCCGACCTCGCCACCGACGGATTTGCTTCACCGCCGACCTCGCCACCGGCGGATCTGCTTCACCGCCGACCTCATCCACAGCGTAGCAATCAACGCATTTCCTGTCGACGCACCGGATCCTCTCCAACGGAACCGGGTCTACTTCACCGCGGCCCCCCTCCACAGAAGCCGATCTATGCCACTGACTACCTCAGCGCAACGGCTGTATCAACTTCACCGAATCCCTTGTCAGCGAACCAGATCTGCTTCTCTAACGCCCGCTTCTATTGAAACAGGGTCGATTCATCGTCTCCCGCGTTCGTCGCCGCTGGAATGCAAGTTGCCGCCCCGTCCACCCCGCCGCAGCTTGGTTAGTACGCTGGCCCGTTAGATCGCGGTGTTTCTTTAGCCATGTTTTGTGTAGTTATTTGCAGATCTCATATGCCATTAACTTTCTTGATGTGTTGCTTCGCATGAAGTTCGTTTAAATATTGTACAGTACAAAAGCATTATCCGGTCGCTACCATGCTGTTCATTCTACTGACACCTGTGTGCATCCACATATTTATAGCCTTATACCCATTCATTTGCTGCCAACTGTTTTTGTATTGCATGCTATTGCCGCACTGCTTTTATAGTCATGCTATGGGCATTTACAATCTGGTTGTTCTTATACCACATCATTAGCTCACCGCTAGCCGCTAGCTGTTTTCTCGTGCCTGCTATTCTCACACTGCTTTTATAATCATGCTATGTGCATTTCCAATCTGCTTGCTCTTATAGCTCGTCTTTAGCTTATAGCTATTTTTCCATGAATGCTCCTGTCGCACAACTTGGTATAGTTATTGTCTGCGTGCATGTCCGGTCTTTGTATTATCGTAGACTAACTTGTCAATGTTATTTTTCCTAGGGATTGATCATGCGAACCACTTATTAGAACATCCAACATTAACAGCGGGGACGCTAGGGAAGGTTGGAATCTGAGTTCTTGGTTGGTTATTTTGGCAGTTTACTTCCGTTATTATCTATAACCTATATGCATTGTTCCTTATGCAAGAGATTAACACTTGGAACCCTGCCATAACAATGCCATTCATGCTTTACTATGTTTCTGCCTATTTGATATGCTTGTCTTGGAGCAACTGCGAAGGTGATTTGAACCTGAAATTTGGTCATTCTTAATGCCAGTTTACTTTATGTGGAAAACCTTGGCATTACCCTACTCTAAATCTGAATGTCTGAAATTCGTATCTCATGCAAAGCAACATCTAGTTGGTTTTAATCTGATATCTGGTAAATATGGATTATTCATTTGGCAGCTCAAGTTTTTTTGTTATTTGAAACCAGCTGACTTAGTCTTAAATGTGATATCTAAACACAGATTAAGAACAATGGAGCAGGAGGATTAGCATTTCACTTGATGGCTTAACCTAAAATGACAGGCATGTCGACCACGACTAGTGCACGCAAGAGAAGGACCTACAGCGAGCCAGTATGTGCTTAGTACATGCATCTTATCTTATCTTGTGCTTATTTCTGCTACATGTCGTTATCTGATCTCTACATTGCGTAATACATGTTTGAATAGTTAATTGTTGTAACTATGTTTGCAATATTACCGGAATCGCTGTTTTAATGAAGCGAGTCATCATTAGAAGATAGTCGCCAAAAAAGGATCCGTAGCGACCCCGTGCAACATTATGATGTAAGTCCGTGCTTAGTACAAGTTCCATACATTGTCTTATTTATGCAACTTGTTATTATCTTATATCTACATTGCATAATAAATGTTTGAATAGTTCACTGTTGTAACTATGTTTGCAATATTACTAGAATGCAGTTGTAATGAAGAAGTCCTTAGTAGAATATAGAGGGCAAAAAAGATTCCGGGGTGAGCCTATGCAACGATACAATGTAAGTCTGTGCTTAGTACTTGTGACTTCATATCGACAATGCTTAATACATGTTTGCATAGTTCATCGTTTAACTCTTTTTGCGTTATTATCAGAATGCAGTTGTGATGAAACAATCTTCATGAGAAGAGAGGCCCTTAAAAAGTTCTGATCTTTCTTCTGATGCATCCTCTCATAGCCGTCAACCTAGACCATTCCTTTCATCAAACAGTAAATATCTCAAGGATGTACTTTATAAAAGACATGGTATTGCTGCTTTAAGATCTGTAGCTGATATGTTGACAAAGAGTACACAAGATTCAATCAAGACGATTGCCAAATGTCAACGTGTTATTGATGATGCTAATAGAAGTCCTCCATGATTATATGTAATTTTTTTATTTGGGCACATTAATTGCCTTGTAATTTTCCAAGTTATTTTATTTGTGTATGTAATTGTGTGTATCATTGATATCAGATTTTAGGCTCATGAAATTTAATGCAAGTTGACTAGTCAAACAACCAGGGTCCTACAACAGATCAGGCCGGCCCACTTACAGTAGTGTGGGACCCACTTTCATTTTGGGCCGGCCCACTTACTTATTGGGCTAGCCCAATTGCTTTAAGTGGACCCCACTCACTAGCTGGGCCGGCCCGGTAACAGGAAAGTGGGACCCACCTACTTATTGGGCCAACCCGATGGGTCCCACAGGCTACTTGGGCCGGCTTGTTAACATGATAGTGGGCCCTACTTTTATTATTGGGCCGACCCGCCAACCTGTTGGGCCAGCCCACTTGCGTTATGGTGGACCCCACTTACTAACTGGGTCGGCCCGGTTACATGAAAACGGGCCCCACCTGCTTATTGGGCCGGCCCACTATCTTGTTGGGCCAGCCCACTTGCTATATGGTGGACCCCACATACTAAATGGGCCGGCCCTTTAACAGGAAAGTGGGACCCACCTGTGTTTTTTGGCTCGGCCCACTATCTTGTTGGGCCAGCCCACTTGCTATATGGTGGACCGCACATACTAAATGGCTGGCCCTTTAACAGGAAAGTGGGACCCACCTGTGTTTTTTGGCCCGGCCCACTGGCTTGTTGGGCCAGCCCATTTGATCTATGGAGGACCCCACGTACTAAATGGGCCGGCCCGATAGCAGGAAAGTGGGACCCACATGCTAATTGGGCCGGCCTAATAACTCCTTGGGCTGGCCCACTTGATTTATGGTGGACCCCACTTGTTAAATGGGCCGGCTCGATAACAGGAAAGTGGGCCCCACATGTCTTGTGGGCCGGCCCTTTTGCCTGTTGACCGGTCAAACGAGTGCATTCGGCCCGGCCCACATGCTTAGTGGGCCGGCCCATTTAAGTTTTGACCAGTCAACCTTAGACGTTAGGCCCGGCCCACGAACCTAATGGACCAACCCAGCTATATAGTTGACCGGTCAAACTAAGTCAGCTGGCCTGGCCCGCAAACTAAATGGGCCGGCCCGCTTAAGACTTGGCAGGCCTCGTGTGGGCTACCATCTACCATGGGGTTTCAGCCGGTTAACTGCCAGTTAACGGCGTCTCCCACGTGTCAGTTTGCATGACGTCAGCAGTCAACGGGCTCCCGGAAACACTTCTGCAATGGTCCGATTTTCCGTGGCGGAAGGGCGCCCGAGCGCGACGGACCGAAAATACGTCGTAGGACTTTGCCTGACGCAGTTTCGACAACAGAACCCATATCGTCGGGTTACGCCCATAGGCGACGAAAAATGGCCCTTAGTGGACGATTTTGGGACGTTGTCTATCAGAACTTTTCTTGTAGTGATTACTAGGCAGCACATGTGTTTGCCCGTCCAGTGAAACTCGGAGGAAGAGATATCACACGGGAGGATACGAAGGGAGAGCAGTCACGGGGCTCGTCTTATTTATGGTGTCTCCCCTTTTTCCGGTGATGATGTTGACTGTTGTGCAGGGTTTCTCAGTGCGCATGAGGTGCGAGCGAGCGAGGCCGAGAATGAGAGAGATGTTTTTTTTGGTGAGAGGGCAACCGAAGGATCCTGACGGACCCAGAAACTTCTGATACGCATCCTGATGCGTCTTCTCTTGACAAAGAAGATGGCTAGGAGTTCGCGTACCTACCGCACGTGACTTGTGCTCACTGAAGTGTGGGACCTCACGCATGGGAACCACACGTAAGTGACAAACATGTTGCTCTAATAACTCGGGTGATTATTATACTGTATTATTACGAAGTTTCCTATGGATCCTTCTTAGTCACTCCAAAATGAAGCTTTTGGGAGGTTTTTGAAATTTCCATGTTTCAAACCCAAAACCCACTTCTCTCCATGCTTGAATTCATAAGACAAAGTTTAGGGTTAGGGGGTAGATACATGATTTTTCTGGTTTGAATATGTCTAAATCTTGTTTATCAACTTGAATGCTTACTATATGACAAGACTATGTGCTTTCATTTTTTATTTTTTTTATTTTATTGAATTTTTATGCCCATTTGAATCTTGGTCAAATCCTAGGTTTGACGAATAGGTAAATAAGTTTAAAACATGAATATGAAAAAGTAAGCCTGTATCCTTCTTAGTCACTCCAAAATGAAGCACTTGGGAGGTTTTTAAAATTTCTATGTTTGAAACCAAAAAACCACTTCTCTTCATGCTTGACTTCGTAAGACAAAGTTTAGGGTTAGGGGGTAGATACATGATTTTTCTGGTTCAAATATGTCTAGATCTTGTTTATCAACTTGAATGCTTACTGTATGACATAAGAAGACTATTTGCTTTGGTTTTTCATTTTTTTGATTTTTTTGAATTTTTATGCCCATTTGAATTTTGGTCAAATCCTAGGTTTGACCAAGATTGAAACAAGTTAAAAACATAAATATGAAAAAGTAAGCATGTATCGATCCTTCTTAGTCACTCCAAAATGAAGCTCGTGGGAGTATTTTGAAATTTCCATGTTTGAAACCAATACCATTTCTCTTCATGCTTGACTTCATAAGATAGAGTTTAGGGTTAGGGGTAGATACATGATTTTTCTGGCTTGAATATGTCTAGACCTTGTTTATCAACTTGAATGCTTAATATATGACATAAGCAGACTATTTTCTAATGGATGGAGTAAGCACTCTAGATATGAAAAGTACCAAACAATGCATACCAAAATGATTTTTTTAGAGGAATACTAGTTCAGATTATTTAATTTTATATTAGCAGGCCAAAATCGAACCCCGTAGTTGGATTTTTTGAAATTTATCCGTAGTACTAGGCAAAACCCTAGTTTAACTTATTTAATCATAGATTCGTAGGTCCATTTTTTATGTTATTATTATTATTACTACGCAGCACATGTGTTTGCCCGTCTAGTGAAACTCGGAGAAAGAGAGATCACACGGGAGGAGACGAAGGGAGAGCAGTCATGGGGCCAGTCTTATTTATGGTGTCTCCCCTTTTTCCGATGATGATGTTGACTGTTGTGCAGGGTTTCTCAGTGCGTAGGAGGTGCGAGCGAGCGAGGCCGAGAATGAGAGAGATGTTTTTTTTTTGTGAGAGGGACAATCGAAGGATCCTGAAGGACCCAGAGACTTCCGATATGCATCCTGATGCGTCTTCTCTTGATAAAGAAGATGGCTGGGAGTTTGCGTATCTACCGCACGTGACTTGTGCTCACTGAAGTGTGGGACCTCACGCATGGGAACCACACGTAAGTGACAGATATGTTGCTCTAATAACTCGGGTGATTATTATACTGTATTATTACAAAGTTTCCTATGGATCCTTCTTAGTCACTCCAAAATGAAGCTTTTGGAAGGTTTTTGAAATTTCCATGTTTCAAACCCAAAACCCACTTCTCTTCATGCTTGAATTCATAAGACAAAGTTTAGGGTTAGGGGGTAGATACATGATTTTTCTGGTTCAAATATGTCTAAATCTTGTTTATCAACTTGAATGCTTACTGTATAACATAAGAAGACTATGTGCTTTGATTTTTCATTGTTTTTGATTTTTTGAATTTTTATGACCATTTGAATTTTGGTCAAATCTTTGGTCTGACCAAGATTGAAACAAGTTAAAAACATGAATATGAAAAAGTAAGCATGTATCGATCCTTCTTAGTCACTCCAAAATGAAGCTCGTGGGAGTATTTTGAAATTTCCATGTTTGAAACCCAATACCACTTCTCTTCATGCTTGACTTCATAAGATAGAGTTTAGGGTTGGGGGTAGATACATGATTTTTCTGGTTTGAATATGTCTAGACCTTGTTTATCGACTTGAATGTTCTTACTACATGACATAAGAAGACTATGTGCTTTGGTTTTTCAATTTATTTATTTATTTTTTATGCCCATTTGAATTTTGGTCAATGGTTTGACCAAGAGTTAAACAAGTTAAAAACATGAATATGAAAAAGTAAGCCTGTATGTTTCTTAGTCACTCCAAAATGAAGCTCTTCTGAGGTTTTTAAAATTTCTATGTTTGAAACCAAAAACCACTTCTCTTCATGCATGCTTGACTTCATAAGATAGAGTTTAGGGTTAATTAGGGGTAGATACATGATTTTTCTGGTTCAAATATGTCTAGATCTTGTTTATCAACTTGAATGCTTACTTTATGACATAAGAAGACAATGTGCTTTGGTTTTTCATTTTTTTATTTTTTGAATTTTTATGCCCATTTGAATTTTGGTCAAATCCTTGGTCTGACCAAGATTGAAACAAGTTAAAAACATGAATATGAAAAAGTAAGCATGTATTGATCCTTCTTAGTCACTCCAAAATGAAGCTCGTGGGAGTATTTTCCTCCCACACGTGAGCTTGGTACCACTACACAAGAACCATGCATGTTAAAACTTTTGAATCATGTGTTTTTTCTTCTTTTGATTATTGCCCAAAGGAGAAAAATTATATTAAATGGATGTTTTCTATGAAGTGCCTACCGCATGAAGTGTACACACTACCACCAATCCAATTTTCACAGGTCTGCATAACAGACATGGTAGCTACGTACGATGGCAATTTCCAACGATCCATGAATTATCTTTGTGTGCAACCATATACTGAATTATTTTTGGGGTAAAAGTTTTATTTCAAATGTAATTGGGAGGAAGGGTACATGAATTAGAATTTAAAAACTAGGTAAATACATGACATGCCCCCCCCCCCCCAAGATGTGGAAGCCTAAAACAATGGCCAAACATGTGCGGAGCATCCAAGTATAACACATAGCATGCACCGATAGTTTGACCTAAATTTGAAATCAAGCAGAAGGTGGTTCGAAAAAATCATAAAATAGCAAAACAAAGCATGAAGTTATAAATTTTTGATGTACTATATGTCCGTTAGGATATTACAAGGCTGACAAGTATACCAATGTTGTAAAATTGAGCAACATAATACACAATATATATATATATATTACCCAAAATATACGATTAAAAAGTTCAAATGGACATCTAGTTTCTAATGATATAATTTTTGTACCATAAAATTTATATTATGTTTTAATCAAATTAATGATATAGGGATTCACGCTGGCATTATAATCCCTAATGGAGGGAGTAAGCACTTCAGTTATGAAAAGTACCGAACAATGCATGCGAAAATGATTTTTATTGGAATACTAGTTCAACTTATTTTGTTATAAAGGGGAGCATCGTGAGATTGATCGACCCTAAATTGTAAACAAGCCAAAGTTATTGTGGGGCTCGATATAAAAAGTTCGAAAGAAATGATGGAGTCATATAATTCGTGGTTTACATACTTCCACTATGAACAATACTACCAAAATTTACTTGAAACTTGTTGGCCATGCCATTCTGCTACCCCCAAAAAAATTCAAATATGAATCCTTGTGGCACGACCATGTTGGGGTTCACTTCTGGATATCTACCCAGCCGAGCATGCGGGCTCTATTACCTTGTACGAATCCTCGTTTTAAACCAAGAAGAAGTGAACAAACTCCCCCCCGCCACACGCACACTCTCTCTCTCTCTCTCTCTCTCTCTCTCTCCACTAACCGGCTTTAGATATCGCATCATTTGTCTCTCAGACTCCATTGATTTACCCCAAGTTCAACAAGGTCGCTCCCTTTTCCTCTAAGAGTCCATTGATTTTTATTTCCTGGTTTCACTTGTGCTAAACTGTCATTCCTTGTACTCCCTCTGATTCATATTACTTGATGGTAATATAGATGTATCTAGACACATTTTAGTTGTAGATACATCCATTTTACCATCAATTAATATTGATCGGAGTTGCAGCGTGGTATGACGCCTGCCGCCGTCGGCGAGGTTCCAAGTAAATGGTGCCAGAAGAAGAGTAGCGCGGCTTCGGATTCAACCACGAGGCGGCGATGGACGGCAGCATGGAAATAAACGCTACGAATTTGGAGGCCATTGCGTACAACATCGCTGGAACGACACAGGTCATGTGCTCCCACGACGGCTGCGGGGTCATCGTCAGCTACCACGAGTCCCTAAGCCACCAGATCGTGTGCCCGCACGGCCGGTGCAACTGCACGGAGCAGGGCTGCGACTTCGCCACCCCACCGTCAGCGCTCCTCGTTCACCTTGCAGCGGCCCACTCGATTCAGGTGCACAGGTTAGAGTATGGCTAGTCCATGGAGCTCCGGGTAACCATGACGCACCCGTGCTCGCCGTGCAGGCGGCTCGTCGTCGAAGGGGATGACAGCTCCGTGTTCGTCCTGTACATCGACGCGCGCGGCCCGGCCATTGTCTTGCCTTTGGTATTCGTCAGGTCAGCCACATCCGTGTGGCCGCTCTACAGGGTGAAGATCTGGGCGCACGGCCCACCGCCGTCCTCGAAATCGGACTGCAGGCGGGATGTCGTGAAGATGTCTGCCGATGCTTCTGGCAGCGCGTCGCCAGGCGCTGTCGTGTTTGAGGAGCTCACGTCGTTCCTCGTTGTGCCAGGGCCATACCTCGTTGGTGCTGGATCGTCCAAGGAGCTGCGTTTCTACGTTCGCATATGCAAGCAGATGTAGTTACTGCTACTTTGCATAGTTGAAAAAACTGTCAATTTGTCATGAGGAATGATAACAGAAAACTGCCAAATAAAACGCGTCCCAAGCAGAAATATCACAAGTACCGCCGCGCCCTGGGCCATCACAAGGAAAACTATACCCAAAATCCTTTTTATCCGGCATTAATTTGGAACCGCGTGCATCTAAAGCGCCCTTTACTAAAATCAATGTAGTTGCCGGATTAATTCTGATATACTTTTAATTGAAAGAGTTTTCCCTATCTTCAAAAAGAGGACTTTCTTCTTATTTTAACCTTTCTATTTTTATATTAAGGATAGACTGACAAAGTTGGCCTAATTTATTAGTTTTCACTAACCCTAGATTCTTTCCCTTGATAAAAAATAAATTCTATCCTCTCGAGCTCCATCGTGTACTATAATTACTTAAAAACAAACAACCCAGCGCAAATTTGGTTCGGGAGGAATAGAACAGACTATGTCGAGCCAAGAGCATTTTCATTACTATGGAAAATGATGGATAGCAAAATCCACAATTGATCATGTCCTTCAAGTCTTTCGCTGCAAAGTACAAGATTGTTCATACGGCTGCTAATTTTTTATGGGGTCTTTGTTTCATATTTGTGCTGAACTGTTTGTAGTAGTACTTATACTTAATAATAATGCAGCGTGGAAGTGAATACTCCTTTTTTTGTGAATCGGAAGTGAATACTCCAACTATATGTAATTGTAACCCCTCCATCTGATTTACTCCCTCCGTCTCGGTTTAGAGGGCTTGGTTTATTTTGCAGCAGGACCAAGGCATTGTTTCATTGGATGACGAAAACTCTCCGGAGCGCTGCCTCCTCTTGCTACTTCTAATACTAATGGTGTACAAAGCGTGCATGCAGCCGATCACATGCCCCCATGCAAACTTGTTTGGTTTCACACTCCACCAGCATGCACAAGGCTGTTCTCAGAGAATAGAAAAAGGAGAAAAGGGAAGGTGGAGACTAATTCGAGAAGGTTACTAGTACTTCTAATTTAAATGCATGCAGGCCTTAGATGAGAGGTAATATGGGACAAATATTTTTTTCAGATTAGGCCCTGTGAACCGAGACATAGGGGTATAAAACTATGTGCACTTCCAGATCATTTCTCCTGTTTTTTTAGATGTACTTTCACTTACTATAAAAAACCAAAAAGCACTATAAGGGCTCCTTTGATTCAAAGGAATGTGGAGAGTGTAGAAATAGGAAAGGTGTAGGATTGAAATTTTTCCATAGGAATAAAATCCAACATAATTCCTATGTCAATCCTACGAATCAAAGAAGCCCTAAGTGGTTACCGGTGCTTAATGCACAGTTTCCAAAGAGTTCATCCCGCAGTCCAAATAACTAATAATCAGATGATCTCAATTTTTGTGTATGTAGTTGTGCCTATTACCATCACAAATATAGTCTCAAATAGTATGATGGTGGAGATACACATTTTTTAACTACCATGATTTTCGGTAAATGCTTAGTCAATTTTGACATAATTTGACTTTCTAAAAATAATATAAGCCTTAAGCTTTGGGATGGAGGTACTATATTGGGTTTTCCTCGGCTTAAGCAAAATCCCTTCCCATCCCCTTAAATAGAGTACTCCAAAAGTAAACAATCCCTCTAGGTTAGGAGATAAGAGAGGCCATACTCCTCGCGCGCTCGCAATGCTGGAAACTGTCACCGTTACCCTGAAGATGGACTCCACCGTGCTTCACTGCATTTTCCGCTCCCAGCCCCTCAAGCCCCCCATCTTCAAGGTCGATCCCTTTCCCTCCCACACTCCATTGATGTTTCTTTTGTGGATTCACTACTTCAAAAATGGCAATCCACGAACTTTGATTTGTGCAATGCAAGGGTAATCATTTGGCATGCGGCCGCTGCCTCAGCGAGCTTCCCGGGAACCGGTGCTATAGGTGTGTGGA
The DNA here is from genome assembly GCF_022539505.1 of Lolium rigidum. Taxonomy (NCBI): domain Eukaryota; kingdom Viridiplantae; phylum Streptophyta; class Magnoliopsida; order Poales; family Poaceae; genus Lolium; species Lolium rigidum. The sequence continues at coordinate 64,913,761 of NC_061509.1, forward strand.
ACCCCGCGGCGGATTCGAGCAGGACCCGGCAATGGACGCCGTCGTATCAGCGGCGATGGTTGAGTGCCCCCACAGCAGCTGCGGGAGCTTGGTGGCCTACCACCAGGTCCACGACCACAAGATTGCATGCCCGCACGCCCCTTGCGCTTGCACGGAGCCCGGCTGCGACTTCGCCGCCCCGCCAACATCGCTCGTCGCCCACTTCGCAGCGGCCCACTCGATCCAAGTGCATAAGCTCCCGCCGTACAACACGACCAAAGTGTTCCAGGTGATGGTGCCGGTGCCGGGTTCGCCGTGCCTGCGGATCATCGCCGAAGGGGAGGACGGCGCCGTGTTCGTCCTGATCATCGGCATGCTCGGTTCGACTTCGACCACCATCGTGTCTACTGTGTGCGTTAGGGCGGCCGTGTGCGTGTGGCCTCTGTACACGGCAAAGATGTGGGCGAATGGGTCGGCGTCGTGCTCGTTGGCGCACGCGAGGAGCAGGGCGGACATCGTGAATGTGTCATTGGAGGCGTCGAGCTGCGCCTTGCCGGGCGACGTCGCGTTTGATGAACTCACGTCGTTCCTCTCGGTGCCACCGCTGTACCTGGTGCTTGGTGGACCTTCCAATCTGCTGCGTTTCTACATTCGCATCGAGAAGGAGAACAATTAATCCTCAAAATAAGTACCCCTACTCTATATGATGATACGTAGTATAGTGCTAATGCGGATGTAACCTCTAGTAAAGTACTAGTACTAACACTGTATGAGTACTACTAGACCTTAAAGCGCGCGTTGCTGCGCCCGTCCATGTTTTAGAAAATGATAAGATATGGCGTACAACTATATGCACATTTCATATTTTGTGAGAAAATAAAGTGAAAAGTAAAATACTTTGCGGACTGGGACTTTATGGTGTGGGCTGTCAACATATGTTTATGTTTTTACAGGACTCGTGGATGTCTAAGTGTAGTTAAGTCCATTAGTTTTTAGCTGAATAATTTTCACCTCATTAGCTTCAGTGTTAGCGGAAGATAATGTCATGTTATGATCTTCACTTACGACCTCCATACCGGTTTATAGCAGGATTACATATTTCGAGGAAGAACTTTGACAAAAAAGTTGATCAACAAAATATGAGATATATGCTACAAAAATTGTACCATTGAATTTATATTCAAAATAAGTTTCCAAAAAAATAATTATGTGATATATATTTTTTTATTTTGTTGAACAAATTAGTATTCAATTTTTTTTTCTCAAAATACGTAATACCCTGTAAACCCGGTATGGAGGGGTACCATCGATTATCTTCTTTAACATCAATATGTCCTTCATTAAAAGGGATAAAACATACCACATCGCTAATGACTAATTTGGAAGCTATGAACCACGGACTATGCTAATACAATAAACATACTATAGACAATGTATATGCAGTATATAAAAACATTATCCGTGTACAAGACTTGAAGGCTACCAACAAATTGACTACGTTGAAAGACAATGTCTTAACTATGGGACACTTCACAAGAACTTCATTTTGTATGTATACTCAATATGCCGGTAGTAAATGATCAATATCTGGCGCATTGTAAACCTGAAATTTAAAAATTATTACCAGCTCAATTAAATTCTTGAGGCTAATGTATTCAAGTGAGTTCCCACAAACTTCTGTTTAGCTAATTTATGTTGAAAGTGAATTCCCACAAAATTATGTATATAAAAGTGACATGAACCTAAAGAAAGATTTTCTAGTAATTTTTGGAGGCTTGAAAGGAGCCTCTATTTGCTAAGTATAATAAATTAACGTAGATGGTAAAAAAGGTCACAAATTATGCACAATTTTTGAAAATACATGGTAATGAGATTATAAATTACTTAACTTAGTTTTGCAAATCTCTGAATCTCGCCATCTCCTCATCTCACGGATGCAAAACAAAATATGAAGTAGCTCATTATGGTTGGTGTAATGATTTTGAATAAACACTAAACAGAAAATAATAGAGCATGTAGAAATGGGGACAATTTTTCTGAGGAACAGTCTCTTCCTTAAGGTCCAAATGGCCAGCTGAAAAACGGTAATCAGAATGCAAGATACAATATAATTTTCATACTTATACATGCAAGAATAAAACCATCCAGTATATTGGAAAATCACATATCTCCTTAAACTCATATAAGAAATTGGTGTACAATGTTTGCAGTCATGTACAATTAAATCTGTAAGGAGGCCATACAGTATGAAAGGATTCCAAAAAACAAGCTTGTGCAAACACATAATGTCAATAGAAACAACATAAAAATTACACCCCATGCTATAATGTAAACCCTAAGCTTCAGTTACAACTGTACATCTCTCATCCTTTGCCTAAACAGATTGACAGGGAATTCAAGAGTCATAAAAACAAAACAAAAAATTGTTTAGAAATCAATGTTGCCTTCCCCTAGCTAGCAATGAAGGAAATGGAAAATGACTGTACTTTGCATGGCAAATTAAGGGAGGCTCCAGGTGGACGTAATTGTGTCATATTGATATTTCCAGTTGTGAACCTACTAAAATGATGACTGCAATATGGATTGAGAGATGTCAAAATCAACCAACAAATTTAGCGACAACTAATATGGAGCGGATGGAGTAAATTTCAAACCAAAATAGTCTTGATATATTAAGTTAACAGAGTAATTAAAAAGAAAATTTTCTTCTTAATTAATAGATTGAGGCAAATCTTTTGCCTCCCTTTTAAGAAAAGTTAACATAGCAATTCATTTAATGGCAATATAGTCTCTCATTGGTATGTGAGCAAACTCATGTAGCCTAGCGATTTAAAATTCAAACATCATACTCGTATATGGAGAGCTTCCCCTTGAATTGGACAAAAGACAAAATAGACCACTAAATAAAATAAAATGCACTTATCCATATGATTATTTACTCTGTTAACAAACACGATTTCATTACTGGCGAAAGTTCAGAAATTAAGTGCTTACCTTAAATTAATACTGACACCCTAGAATCATGCCATTACAGCTTTCTCTATAGAATGAGCTTATTTTCCAACAATACCTGACATGGAGGGAAGAAACTTTGCTAGATGAAATTGGCTACAGTAAAATAGTAACAGCAGATCAGTAAGATAACATTCACTAATCAACACAGTGCTGTGCAGATGTCAATATAGAAAAAAAAGGCTAATAACTGCAAGCAATAGCGAAAATATAACTCCTGCAGAATAAATAATTTGGGGCCTTGGGACCTAATACACATGATCTATATGAATAGCATTGGAATTTATCAGCCACGTGAAGTATACCAGACCTGTGTACATATGCCAAAATGGTCCATTAAATGAACCTACAAAGCAATACTCAATCTAAAGAGACAAGATGACATTAACACCAGGAATGTTGATCCTACTACTCAAAATTCAGAGAAGAAAAGATTATAACTATGCTAAAGGCATGGTCATTGTAACTGAAGCACCATGCCAATCAGATTTTTGCAATTTTGCACTCATCCTCGGGAAAAGATAAGCTTTTGTTGTCTAATAGCCTTAATAGTGGACATCCTCTCAGAAGAACTTAGCTAATATCTAAATCTTGGATATGGCTACTCACAACGAACACCTAAATGCTTAATTACTTGATAGGTACAAACATAAAGACATCAGCGTAAAAATAACCAGTTAACAACGTAAGGACCTGCAAATAACTATTTAATTCCTGACATCCATGTGTACGGCCAGGGTAATAGGAAGAACCACATTAATTAATACTTTTTTTACATTTCTACATAAGATTACTGCACAAAATCAGCTTATGAACAACAATTATTTATCATGGGAAAATGCTTTTTCTGAATATAACAATGTAACCTTGGGATTATTAAGGGACTTACTGTTGCAAACGGTGGCTTTGCGCATTGCAATATCTCCTACAAAATACTTCGATTAGTCCCACCAAATACACTATCTACGTGACAGTAAGAGAAGTATAATAGATGCGAGAATTTCTTTCCTGTAGATTCCATAAGTTTTTGCGAATAATTAAAGTAAGTGAAAGATGCAGCCTACAATTTTTGGACAGCTGATGGGCTATACTGTTTGGCCACCATCTTCATGACAATAAGAAAGTAAAATAGATAGTTGTGAGAATTTCTTTGCTATGAATTCGAAATGTTTTTGTGACACATAATTAAGTAAATGAAAGATGCAGTCTACAATTTTTGGACAGCTGACGCCTCACGGGCTATACTGTTTGGCCACCATCTACATCACAATAAGAGAAGTAAAATAGTTAGCCGTGAGAATTTCTTTCCAAATGTTTTTGCAACATAATTAAGTAAGTGAAAGATGCAGCCTACAATTTTTTGACAGCTTACGGCTATACTCTTCGGCCATTTTTGAAGCAAGCAATTTCTTTACCTAGCCTTTTCTCCTCCTCTCTTACACCTTTGAAAAAACACATTTGACCTGTGTTTAAAATTTGTCACATCAAACAATTCAGCTAATTATGTAACTTCGTGCTTCGCGGTGAACATCAAAAGATTGTTCGCTGGAAAGAATGAAAGTTATGCTTTTACAGCAAATCCAAAGGAAGGAAAGGAGATGAATGAGACTTGATTGAACCTGCTCTGTTCTGACCATCAGGGCTGTGCTGCTGATCGTCAAAATCAGTGGGGATCGGTCTCCTGTTCGCCCCTCTCACCTGGGGGGGGGGGGGGGATTGGGAGAAAGCGCTGGATCAGCAGCGCGCCTGGGGACGATGGGGACGTCGGTTCATAGGTGCCGCCGCCTGAGGACGCCCTTTCCTCTCGATGGCCACGATCCGCCCACAATCAGCAGGTGACAGGGTCAGATGAATCGTCTACTAACCTGACGGGCCGTCTGAACTCTTCTCGGCCCGATTAACCATAGAACGCCGAATTCAACTTGCGGAGTAGAAGCCCACCAACGTGGACCGGCCTGTTTGACGTGAAAGGCTGATGGGAAAGGGCTCGAATGACCTTTCGGTAACTTTGGATAATCCAGACCGTTGAACAACTGTATCTAACGGCTCCGAGCGCCAAATCGCTGTGGAGGCTCCTAGGTAGACACCTTATACTGTTACCTAATTATTTCAGTTTCGCTTCTATTATTGGGAAACATCATCAGGAAACATAACTTGAACTTATTGGTTTCAAATCTGTGACAACAAAAGAAAAAGAACAACAAAGGGAGTAACTGTTTTTTGTCCTGCTAATGCAACCTTGAGGTGACAGGGACAACTTTGTACAAAGCATCGTGATCATATAAATATACGTACAAAATCACAGTACCTCGATAGGTGCCATGTTCATTGATCGACAAGACAAGACACACACATAGACTGGGTCACTGGGAGATGGAAATTACTACTGGATAGTTGTCCTGGCGTGATAGGATGCCTACATACACCCTACTCGGCAGGTGACGATACCTTCTGATAAGGGGTAGCCCGATCTTCTCAGTAAGCAACGGTGGTGATGATGAATCACGGGGTGATAGCAGCAGAGGAACACGACGATGTAGTGGAACATAACTTGTATGACGCAACAAGATCTCTCGATTGGTCCCTGTCGCCAATGCAACAGCTCTCAACCCTGCAAGATATTCGCAACTCCACACACTTGCGCACGTAGTCGCCGACCACGAAGCGGTAAGTTGCAACCTCCCAATTCCCAATGGAACATCAGATCACACAAGACTTTCAGATCTACACCAAATCAAGCAATATGGTGTAGGGATTCAATTGTTTTGCATAGCAAACAACTAAGAACTAGGGTTTATCTTAAACGTAGTCTAAAGCTACTTTGGGAGTGTCCTGGGCACTTATATAGGAGTTCAGGACGACCTCAGGTCGAAAAAATACAAAAATAACCGACCCAGAATAGATCTGGTCGAGATAGACTCGGACTCGACCGGTCTGGGGACGGTCGACCGGGACTGGGACCGGGCAGGCCGGTTCAAACCGAGCCTGGCGCCGGGTGCTGACCGGGTGCGGGACGTGCTCTGCAGTACCCCGTCCGGTTGCCATTAGCGGGTCGTCCGGTTGGCGCCGGGGTGGATCCGGCGTATCGTCCGGTTGGACCGGGCCGGTGACCGGGCTCGCCGGCGTGGTGGCCGGTCTGACCGGATGCTGTACCGGCCTGGACTTCTTCTTCCTCTCTCGCGCATGCCTCCCGATCCTCCCTCGCGCGTCCATGGAATATCTTCATGTTCAACTCCTTGTCCAGCCTCACGTCCATCTTCATGTCCAGCTGCTCCTCTCCTCCTCGTGCGATGCTTGCTCCCACTTCATACCTGATCATACATAAGTAATAACACTTAGGCAGTATAAAGTTCTCATCAATCAAAGTATCGTTTAGGAACAAGTTCACCTGTTGTTTAAGTAGCTTCACACGAGCCCTTGTAATACGTCCAATCCTGACTTCATTGGACTTGAGCTTCACAGCAGGATCATCTTCAACTGGCAATGACGGAGGTAGGTGAGGTAGGGATGTCCTCATCATCTCCCCCCCCCCCCTTCAAATGGCGTCGACCTCGACGCTTCAAGGTCTTCTCCGTCATATGGTGTCAAATCAGCTACAATGAAAGAATTGCTAACACCAAACTCATCAAGTGGAAGATCTATCGAGTATGCATTATCATTGATCTTGGCAAGCACTTTGTAAGGACCAGCACCACGAGGAAGCAACTTGGACTTCCGCAGCTTCGGGAACCTATCCTTGCGAAAATGCACCCAGACCATATCACCAGGCTTGAACAATATCTCCTTGCGCTTCTTGTTCATCCTTGCAGCATTGCTCTTGCCTTTCTTCTCGATCAACTCTTTAGTCTTCACATGAATCTTTCTCACAAAATCTGCCCTCTTGGATGCCTCCATATTTACTCTCTCATGTATGGGAAAATGCAACAAATCTAGCGGAGTAATGGGTTTGAAACCATACACCACCTCAAAAGGACACAACTCTGTGGTAGAATGTACCGCTCTGTTGTAAGCAAACTCCACATGCGGCAAATACTCTTCCTACTCCTTCAGGGTTCTTCTTGATCATGGATCTCAACAGTTGTGACAATGTTCTATTCACCACTTCAGTTTGACCATCAGTTTGGGGATGACAAGTAGTACTGAAAAGTAGCTTTGTCCCCAGGTTTCTCCACAGCGTTTTCCAGAAGTAGCTCATAAACTTCACGTCACGATCAGAAAAAATAGTCTTTGGGACTCCATGTAGACGTACAATCTCCCTGAAAAACAGGTCAGCAATATGCGACGCATCGTCGCTTTTGTGGCAGGCAATAAAGTGTGACATCTTAGAGAATCTATCCACTACCACAAATATAGAATCATGCATGGCATCTTTTAGTACGCGGCAACCCAACACAAAATCCATACTTATATCTTCCCAAGGTGTAGTAGGTGCCGGTAAAGAAGTATACAAACCGTGAGGCTTCAGCTTGGACTTGGACTTGTTGCAAGTAATGCATCTCTTCACATACCTGTCCACATCCCGCCTCATCTTTGGCCAATGAAAGTGGTCAGCTAGCATGAGTAGCGTCTTCTCACGCCCAAAGTGACCCATCAAACCTCCAGCATGTGATCTATTATATAATTAAAACAATAAACAACCAATGGCTTGGATTAGCTAGAAATAATCAGATTAATAACAACGACCAAGATTTACCTTCTAACACCCGGCCCCAATGATTTATCTTCTGACGTCCGGGTGTCCGGCCTAATGTTTATTTCAAGATGCCTACATAGGGTTTCCTCTCCCCCCGCATCTAAACCGTGTACCAGATAGACATGTTCAGTCGTTGCCGCCGTGCGCCGCCGCCGTATTTCCATCAGCTTGCTTAGCCGGCGCACATCAACGGATCAAAGTCGTGGTTTCTATTTGCCTCTGTTCACATACACCATGCAACCGTGGAGATGTGCAACATGCATGGACTTGCGTCAAGTACCCAGTCGGCCGGACAGCGCATGTCGCAAAGTTTGGCGGATCGCGGGGCGTGATGCAGGCCGCTGACAGCATACTACATGTTCCACCACCGTGCTGCCGCGTCTCCTATGGCCGTCTTCGCTGCTGTGCCGCATGGCTCTTCTGAATCTTCCAATCTCTGGTCATCGGCTCGCGGCTGTAGCACTCAACCAAGCGATGGGTCATGAAGACGTCACAGAATTGCTTCATTGGCAGAGGGCACAGGACACAAAGGCCACATACACAGATGGTGGTGCTCCGCGACAAGTTTGGATCAGGTATTGAGGCTCAGGTTATTGCAGAAATTTGTGGTGTGATCACGACATTAGATTTGGACCTTGAAGACCAGGAAAACGGTCTGCCTTTTTCTTATCTTCCTGTTTCCCTTTGAACTGAACGTAAAGCATAAGGAGTCGGCCATAGAAATACAATTTCTTCCACCTGTGTATTAGAGTTTTGTTCCAAATACAAAGCAGTTTGGGATTTAGCTGAAACGACCTTACCAAATACTTTAATTGTGTGCAATGTTTTTTTTGCTGGATTAATGACCAGTGCTAACTCAATTTTGCTTTCTGGCAGCGACAGGTTTGGATGTTGGTCATTCACATTCCAAATTTTGTTCTATAAATATTTGTACTTGATTTGCATCGTATATTTATGAGACTGTCAGGTACTGAGGCTCCGGTTATTGCAGAAATTTGTGTGTGATCACGACATCAGATTTAGACCTTAAAGGAAAAGATAGCAGTATGCCATTTGTGTGTGGCAAATTATAAAATGCACCCCCCCCCCCCCTTTGAGTTGAACATAAAGTATAAGAAGTGGTCGGCCATGGAAATGCTATCGCTCCCACATGTGTATCAACTTTGTTCCAAATAACGTATCAGCTTAGGACTTAGGTGAAACAACCTTACCAAATACTTTAACTATGTGCAGTGATTTTTTTCCTGGAGTAATGACCAGTGCTAACTGAATTTTGCTTTCTCGCATGTGTTTAAATATAGTGAATACATTTCAGTCTTTGTCTGACATATTACACTGATATGAAGTCTAATAACTTGCATGAGTAATTCCAGGTGGAAGACGCGGCGGACGGCCGGAGGCTACCCGCTGTTTGGAGAGCTAGGCACAAGGGTGCGTGATGTCGCGAGGATCCAAGGGCGATTCCGTATTATACTCAAGGTGGACTGTCCGTCTTTTTGGATCAGATGCATCAACTCAGGTTATTTGGACTAGACGGTAATCGGATCTTTTCAGCTGATTATATAGAACCTTCTTCCCAATTCTATAAGTACCGAATTAAGAAGAACAATAATGTTTAGCGGTTGATATAGATCACCGTTCTCCTCAGAGCAATACACCATCAATTAATGTGGGACAGCGTGCTCATAATGTTTTGTGTGGCTGTTGTCAGCTTCTGGCGGTTAAGATTGAGTAGGTGAGACGAATGGGTAGGTGAGTTTTCAGCTGGAGCACTCCCATGTTTTTTACCAATATATAGAAGCGCCTAGCTGTTAATTACCTAAGCTAATATACAATTGTTCCTTTTGTTTCAGGTATGTAGTCACTATGATTATGTCATATCCGAGAATGGAAAGGGCCATGCTTTCAACATGAATAAAACAATTTTAGATATTCGATGAGTTGATATGATGTGGAGAGCCTAATTGGGTCATCCCAGATTCCCAGAGCACTATTGTCAGTGTATCTGGAGCATCGAGGCTTTTGAAAGGATCGTATGCCGCACCTAGAGGGGGGGTGAATAGGTGCTAACCAATTTTTAGTTCTTTTTCAATTTAGGCTTGACACAAAGGTAAATTCTCTAGATATGCAACTAAGTGAATTTACCTAAATGACAAGGATATCAACTAAGCAAGGTATAGCTACACAATAGTAGATAGAGTGGGATAGAGGTAACCGAGAGTGAAGCACGCGATGACACGGAGATGATTCCCGTAGTTCCCTTCCTTTGCAAGAAGGTACGTCTACGTTTGGAGGAGTGTGGTTGCTACGCAAGCCAAACCAACAGCCACGAAGGCTTCACTCGGATCTCCTGTGAGCAACGCCACAAAGGCCTAGCCCACTTCCACTAAGGGATTTCCTCGAGGCGGAAACCGGGCCTTTACAAAGTTCTTGGGGCACACATCCACAACCAAATTGGAGGCTCCCAAATCTGTAACAACACAACAAATCAACAAGCATACATCAACAACAACAACTAGGGATCCAAAGAGGAACACTAGCAAGGGGGCCCTCAAGCATAAGAGGGGGAAATGAAGAACGCTTCGGTGAGGATGTAGATCGGGGTCTTCTCCTTCGATTCTCCAAAGCACAAGTGATTTGGTTGGTTGAGGGAGGAGATCTGGCGATTTTGGTGTTCTTGGTGGCTCAGCAATGGAGGATGAAGTTCTTAGGGTTTGAGCAACCTTCCAAGGTAAGTGAAGGGGGTATATATACCCCACCAACTTTTCTGCCCGTTGGAGGAGAAACGCCGGCAGTGCCGGCCTGGAGACGCCGGCAGTGCCGGCCACGCCGGCAGTGCCGGCCTTGAGACGCCGGCAGTGCCGGCCACTTTTCAGAAACAGCAGACCGACAGATAGGCCGGCAGTGCCGGGCCAAAGATGCCGGCAGTGCCGGGGTGTGCACACCGGCAGTGCCGGCCCGGAGTTGCCGGCGGTGCCGGCCACGGCCGAGAGACAGCTTCATCCTTCTTTTCTTTTCTTCCTTTTTGAGTGGGTCGAGATTTTCCGTGGTATCTTTTCCCTAACTGTAAACCACTTAGCACACGGTTAAATTGTCACCGGTGTTGTTAACAAACACACAAAACTCGAGAGATCATGAAATGTTCTTTCAATCTCCCCCTTTTTGGTGTTTGATGACAATACCGGGATTTTGCAAAGAATAGAGCAAGAATATCTATATGTTTGGCAGCAGAGAGAAACTCCCCCTAGATGTGTGCATGCGAGAAATTTAGTGCAAGAATATATATATGCACACATTAGGTATAGAGCAACTTCAACTACCAAGATAGAAAGCACAATGCTCATAAGACATAAAGCATAAAATGTATGGGAAAAGATAGAAGATGACAAGTTAAGATCATACCTTTTCATATTGACATCCTTAACATTTCAAGACAATAGCCTCAATATCATGAACAAGAATCCCATAATCACATCAAGTATCAATTTTGAGATAGATCCATAGACAATATGAGATATAAGATGATCATACCAAACCATGACAATACTCTCAACCATATAGAATACCGACAAACATAGCAATAGTTCACCACACATAGTTCACCACACATAGGACACATAAGACATAAGATAAGGTTCAACATAATATAGAAGATAAAAGGAGGACACAAGCTTTAACGGAATGATAAAAAGCAAATGCTTGTGCCCTCAAACCTCCCTAGCAAATCCCGTGCAAGTCCTACTAGACCTTCTTCTCCCCCTTTGGCATCAAGACACCAAAAAGGAGAAAAGAAGCGATGCTACAACGTCCCATGAGAGCTTACTCACTCTCCGTCTCTTCATCGTCCTCCGACTCTTCATCTTCTTCAGACTCGGCGGGCTCAACATCATCACTAGGAGGGCGCCGACGGCGAGAGGGACCGGGAAGACCAAGCTGTTCGAACTCAGTCACATTGCCATGCTTGGAGAGCCATTCTTCTTCAGGAGTGATGACCTCCTCAGATCCACTTTCAACGGGAATATCCAACTTGCGCATGATGAGCTTTGTGTTCCTCCTGTCCATTTTCCGCTCCCTATGAGCCACGATGCGACGCTGTTGATGTCAGACTTGAGGCAGAACATCTTGGCCAACTTGGCCTCTATGCGAGCAAACCGGCCATTGTCAGCATGAGGTGCGAGCTCAAAATCGAGTCTTCTTCTTCAGCAGAATCCTCATCATTGGGAAGACGAGGAGGATTGTTGTGAGTCTTAACCTTGAGATCCTTAGCCTTGTGAGGTAGAAGGTTAACCTCATCAGTGAGCTTGCCATATCCAGCACTGTCCCAACGAGTGCAAATGAAGAACATGAAGTAGGGAGCAAACACAGGGGCCTTGCGAGCCATAATGCAAGCCCAAAACTCATGCCACAGAAAATCCATCACATCAAGCTGCATACCGGTGTCACGGTGCTTGGTGAGAAAGGAGCAACAAGTTCCCAAGGTATCCATAGATCTGATCAACGCAGCCAACCTTGGGATTAAGGACCTCTCGGTAAATGCGGAGAAGAATGTCATACACCGGGCGGAGAAATTTCTGAGAACCATATACCACTTCTCCTTCAAGATAAAGATCAGCAAGGAGAGCCTTCTCAACGGGCTTGGGAGTGTTGTGGGCTCTAAAGTATCCATCTTCATTGCCAGTGAGCACAGGATAACCAAGACAAGCTGCAAATTGATCCCAAGTGCCATGCAACATGCGACCTTCTGTCATCCAAGTCATAGTCTTGGCATCATCATTGTCAACATAAACTGTGGCAAAGAATTGCCCAATCACTTCCACACAGTAAGGGTGCTGAAACTCCATCAGAGGAATAAGACCAAACTGCTCACAAATATTGCGAGCTTCAGCAAAGTAGTTGGCGTGTTTATCCATGTGAGCAAAGTTGATGTGATGCATAGGAGCGACTTTATAAGTGGCGTTTGCATAGAGATCATCAAAAGTCTTCTCTTGATACTTAGTCCAGAACAGAGCAGAGCAATTGGTGCCCTTGGGAGAGGTGTAGGCGTTGGACTGGCGCAACCGAGCATACTCATTATCAGGCCACTTCCCAATAGGCATGCCTCTCAACCTCCGGAGAACGTTAGCACGAGGTTCAGCCGGAGCGGAATCCCTCTCCCGACGAGATGATTTCTTCAGAGATGGAATTTCGGCGTCAAAGTCACTAGGTATCGCCCGTTTGCCCGAACTTGAGCGATGAGAACCACCTGCACTGTGAGAGCAAAGGATAGGGATAGCATATGATAAGGTACACTAAAACACAGCAAATTATGATAATCAAAGCATGGTGAATGAAGTGTTTAAGATTCAACAAGGAAAAGGCTAGAGACGATCTGGGCACAGCTTCACCGGCAGTGCCGGGGAGGTACGGGCGGCAGTGCCGGCCCGACCGGCAGTGCCGGTGAGACAGGGGCGGCAGTGCCGGCCACACCGGCAGTGCCGGTGGGGAGGGGGCGGCAGTGCCGGTCAACAGGGGAAAACTCCAGATCTGCTCTAGACTCAAACATTGTTCCTCAAACTTTCACAAAACCATGCACAAGGTTATCCACCTCTATGGCAAAACTTTCAGCAAGAATCGTCCACCCATCTTTCTTCTAGAGAGGTCTACCCAATCTAGAGAGGGAGAGAGAGGAGGGAGACTAACCGGAGGAGGAAGCCATGGAGGGGAGGGGGGCCCTGCCCGGATGAACCACCCAGAGGAGGGAGGAGAGCCCGGGGCGGCGGCCGGAGGGCAGGGGCGACGGCGGCGGCGGCTGGAGTCGGGTGGGAGGAGGAGACACGCGCTGGGGAAGAGAAAAAAGGGCAGTTGCCCTAACCCCTCCCGCGGGTCCACTACTTATCCCACGCCAACGCCGGCAGTGCCGCTCAGCTGAGGCCGGCAGTGCCGGCCCCACCGGCAGTGCCGGTGAGGGCACGCCGGCAGTGCCGCCGAAGCTGCCCACTGCCCAAAAACCCTCGAAAATATGCGGAGTTTTAGAGTATGGATATAGATATGGTTTCTTTAGGAAAGATGAGGCTTAGGATAGATAGTTCAAACTGTTAATGGTACATGATCACTCAAGTTTGCAAGATATAAGCAAATAAGGCCAAACTTGAGTGATTTCCCATAAGAACATGGAGTTGTCAAATAAGAGGCAATAAGATCCAAATAACTCCAACTCTTCACAAAGAAGAGTGTGGTGGCCTAGACCACCATATATGAGTGTTGTGGCATGGCACCGCGAAGATATATCTTGGGTCCAAGCCACTACTCATCATTGAAGCTCACATATCAACATATGATATAAAGAGAATGATTTCTTAATGTTGGCATTATGGGGGAGGGATAGCTCAATAATTTAAACCGCACTCCCCCTATTTCCATGCCCACATCTAAACCAAATAAAGTTTTGAGACGAAAGTGTGTTTGCAAGATGGTCAAGCTATACTCCTTGAATCAATGATATTTAGCTCATTCCTCAAATAAGAGAACCTTGCTTCATCAAGAGGCTTCGTGAATATATCGGCAAGTTGATCTTTGGTAGGAACATAGATAAGCTCAATATCACCCCGGGCAACATGATCCCTAATGAAATGATTCCGGATCTCAATATGCTTCGTTCTTGAATGTTGCACCGGATTATAGGCAATCTTGATGGCACTTTCATTGTCACATAATAGAGGCACTTTGTCACACATGACACCGTATTCCTTTAAAGTTTGCCTCATCCATAACAATTGAGTGCATCCACTTGCGGCGGCAACATATTCGGCTTCGGCGGTGGAGAGAGATATACAATTTTGCTTCTTAGAAGACCAACACACCAAGGACCTACCAAGGAATTGGCAAGCCCCGGAAGTTGATTTCCTATCATCCTTATCACCCGCCCAATCCGCATCGGTATAACCATTGAGAATAAAACTTGAGCCTTTGGGGTACCAAATACCATATCTTGGGGTATCAACCAAATATCGAAAGATTCTTTTGAGAGCCATCATGTGGCTCTCTTTAGGAGAAGCTTGATACCTTGCACACACACCAACACTCAACACTATGTCCGGTCTAGATGCACAAAGGTAAAGCAAGGATCCAATCATGGAGCGATATACCTTTTGATCCACCTCTTTACCATTGGGATCTAGTGCAAGATGACATTTGGTAACCATAGGAGTGGCCACACCCTTCATCTCGGTCATCTTGAACCTCTTGAGCATGTCTTGGAGATATTTTGCTTGGTTGATGAAGGTTCCTTCCCTCAATTGCTTGATCTCAAAACCAAGGAAGAACTTCATCTCTCCCATCATAGACATCTCAAACCTATCGGTCATAAGCCTTGAAAATTCATCATTGAAAGCTTTGTTAGTAGATCCAAATATAATATCATCAACATATAATTGGCAAACGAAAAGCTCCCCATTGACCCTCTTAGTAAAAAGAGTGGGGTCGATTAGCCCAACATCAAACCCACGGTCTACCAACAATTCCTTAAGGTGCTCGTACCAAGCTCTAGGAGCTTGTTTGAGACCATAAAGTGCTTTATCAAGCTTGTAGACATGGTTAGGAAAGTTGAGATCCTCGAACCCGGGGGTTGCTTAACATAAACCTCTTCATGCAAAGGACCATTAAGAAAAGCACTTTTCACATCCATTTGTTGTAATTTAAAGTTATGATGCGAGGCATAAGCAAGAAGGATACGGATGGACTCAAGGCGAGCCACGGGAGCATAGGTTTCTCCAAAGTCAATACCCTCCACTTGAGAGAACCCTTGAGCCACCAATCTTGCCTTGTTCCTCACAACATTTCCAAACTCATCTTGCTTGTTCTTGAAAATCCATTTAGTGCCTATAACATTGCGGCACTCCTTAGGCTTCTTTACTAGAGTCCACACTTTGTTGCGCTTGAAGTTGTTGAGTTCTTCATGCATAGCTTCCAACCAATCCGAATCTTCAAGGGCTTCAAATACTTTCTTGGGTTCCACTAAGGAGATATAAGCATGATGATGGCTAAAGTTCGCCAATTGCCTTCTTGTGGAAACCTTTGCCCTAACATCACCAAGAACCTTGTCATGAGTGTGTCCACGTAGCTCGAGGTTCCTATCTCTTCTTGCTAGACGACGGGCCTCGATCTCCTCCTTGGTCTTTCTAGGCCTTGGAGGTGTCACTTGATCAACTTGATCATTTGGGTCCCCGTCTTGACCTTGAACTTGAGCTTCCTCAATTGCTTGGGGTTGCTCAATCTCATGTGCTTGATCATGAACAATGTTCGGAGAAGGGCAAGAGTTGATTGGTTCCTCATTGGAGGCATTGTGAGTGATAGGTTGATCTTGACCTTGATCTTGTCCTTGATCTTGCACATAAGAGGGAGAGTCTTGTTCTTGTTCTTGGGTTGGTGCATCATTTGCTTCACTAGGTAAGGTTTGTTGATGTTGAGAAGATGAGGGCTCCACCGTGGTAGAGCATAGTTCTTCCCGAGATGCCACACCGTGTCCCTCAATGGGGCGGAAAAATCCCACACCCATTCTTACTATGGCATCTTGAGGTATTTCATCACCTGCACAAACATCAACTTGCCCCACTTGGGAGCCATCATTTTCTTCGAACTTCACACTACAAGATTCAATGATAATCCCGGAGGACACATCAAAGATTCTATAAGTGTGAGATTCGGCACCGTAACCAACAAATATACCCTCCAAAGCTTTAGGAGCGAATTTAGATAAACGAACTCCTTTGATTTTGTAGAAACACTTACACCCGAACACCTTGAAGTATGAGATATTAGGCTTGTTCCCGGTGAGTATTTCATATGGAGTCTTGTTCAAGCCCTTGCGAAGATAGAGCCGGTTGGAGGAGTGACAAGCGGTGGAGATGGCTTCGGCCCAAAAGTTATAGCGGGATTTATACTCCGCCATCATAGACCTTGCCATATCCATAAGAGTCCGGTTCTTCCTCTCCGCAACACCATTTTGTTGAGGGGTGTAAGCAGCGGAATATTGATGACGAATCCCCTCATCACTAAGAAAATCATTGAGTGTGTAGTTCTTGAACTCGGAGCCGTTGTCACATCTTATTGCCATAATGAGGAGGTTGTGTTGGCGTTGCACCTCGGTAGCAAAGTCAATGAATATTTGTTGAGTCTCATCTTTCGTCTTGAGAAAGTAGACCCAAGTGTATCTTGAGTAGTCATCGACAATCACCAAGCAATGTTTCTTCGCACCAAGACTTGCATGAGTAACGGGACCAAAGAGATCCACATGAAGGAGCTCCAAGATCCTCTTGGAAGAGATAATGGTCTTGCTTGGATGCGGAGAGTCATGCATTTTGCCTTCAACACAAGCCCTACAAACACGATCTTTGGCAAAAGACACATTTTCCATTAGTCCCACAATATGGTTCCCCTTGTGAAGACTTTGCAAAGTTCTCATGTTGACATGGGCTAGGCGGCGATGCCACAACCAACCCACGTCCGCCTTTCCGAATAGGCACATCGCACTTGACGTGGTGGCCCCCGAAAAGTCCACCACATACAAGTTGTGTTCGCGATACCCAACGAAAGCGACTTTTAGAGTCTTGCTCCACAAGAGGACCACAATATCATTATCAATAAAGACGGCGAAACCCATCTTGCCAAGGGCGGAAACGGAAAGCAAATTGTAACCAAGGGTTTTGACAAGCATGACATCCACAAGAGTAATGTTGTGAGCAACCACAACCTTGCCAAAACCCAATACCTCGGATGTAGAATTATCGCCAAAGGAGACGGTGATATCATTGATGTTAGGCCTCAACTCCTTGACGAGGTTCTTGCCGCCGGTCATATGACTTGTACATCCACTATCAAGTACCCATTTTGAACCTCCGGCGGCATAGTCCTACATGAGATCAATTCTTGGATTTAGGTACCCATTTTGCAATGGGTCCTCTTTTGTTAGCAACAAGGGTCTTAGGGACCCAAATAGACCAAGCAACATAACCATCATATGGGCCAACATATTTAGCATAAACATCACCATAATAATCTTTAAATAAAACATAGTGAGGGTTAGCAATTCCCGCATCATCATCATTCATGGTTTTGCCCTTGGAGGCTTCACCATTAGTGACGACTTTCTTCTTTTCTTGTGCGGGCTTGGCCTTTTGCTTGTTTGCCTTCTTTGCCTTGGCATTAAAACCAAGACCCTCCTTCCCATTGTTTGATCTTTGCTTACTCAAAAGATCATCCAAAGAAAGTTTACTTTGGGGAGAGGAGGCCTTAGCAAGTTCATCCTTCAACCTAGCATTTTCCTCAACAATGTTTGCATGATCACATAGAGGAGTAGAGGAACTAGGCACATCATATGAAGCAAGCCTAATTTGAAGTTGCTCAAACGACTTGGATAGGAGAGTGTATTCACTCTTCAAAGCTTTGTGAGCTTTGTCTAGTTCATCTAGATCCTTCACAAGTTTCTCATGATCAACCCCAAATTGGGCCTTTTCCTTTGTAAACACTTTATTCTTAGCCCTAGCAAGATCTCTAGCTTTAGTGAGCTTGTTAATTTTATCTTGAGGCTCTTCAATATTTTCTAACCTCTCTTCAAGAGAAGATATGGTTTCTTGACATTCCTCAAGAGCATTTTTAAGAGCATGGATTTCGAGAGAGTCTTCTCTCTCTATTTGACCCTTTTTCTCAAGCATAGCACTTTGTTGAGCTAAACGAATCATGAGGTTTGAAACATGCTTTTTAGTGTTACCTTGTAGGTTGAGAATGAAATCATCAAAATCTAGCATTTCTTGTTTCACTTTTAGACTAGCATCATCAACCCCTAGTTCACTAGATATGTTAGGGATAGAGGGGTTAGGAGATGATACCTCGGAGGATTTAGCCATGAGGCAACTTTCTTCCTCCATAAGGATGACCTCATTGGGGGATTCACTTGGTGATGAAGAGTTAGTGGAGAGGGAGGCAAGAGCAACCAATCCATTGGTGGAGGCATCTTCTTCATCATCATCATCATCTCCGGAGGTATACTCTTCTTGAGTTGATAGCACGATAGATGTGTCCAAGGAGGACCTTGCCATGAAGCAATGTGCATTCTTGATAGGAGGGTTCTCATTGGGAGATTCAAAGAGAGATGAAGAGGGTATGTTGGTGGTGACAATGGCGGCCAATTCCTTTGAGCTTTCTTCATCTTCATCACCACTAGAACTTTCAACTTCATCGGAAGAATATTCTTCCCTTGTTACTAGCACAACTCTTGAGGGCCTCTTGCCCTTCTTGGTCTTGTTGTTGTAGAACTTCTTGTTGGGGGCTTTTGAATACTTGCCCTTGGTGTCCTTGCTCTTGTCCTTGGGAATGAGCCTTCCATTATGAAGCTCTCTATTTTCATAGGGGCATTCGGCAATGAAGTGGCGCTTGTCATCACAATTGTAGCAAGATCTTGTCTTTGGACCAAAGCTAGTGAAACCACTTTTGTTGTTCCTCTTGATGTTGTCTTCCTTGGCTTTGGAGGGATCACCCAAAAGGATTTTGCATGGAAGGCCATGTGATCATGGTAGTGGCATTGCAAATCTTCCGGATAGGACATACTCCAAGATGCCCTATAAGATTCTTGAGGAATCACTTCTTCACCGGAGTTGACCACCAAGGCAAGATTGGAACCTTTTGCCATTCCAAGAGCACGATTGCGAGAATCATGAGAGGTTTCTTCAAGCACCTTGAGAGCTTGCATCTCGTGCACGACTTGTTGAGAAGTAAGAGAGGAATAGCATTCCCTTCCCACAAGAGTCTTGACATCAATGGGAACAAATGGCATCATGCATTCAATGTACTTCTCCTTGATCCAAGAGTCATTGATGTGGGTGGCACCAATAAGCCGGAAGGCATCGGCAACCGAGACAAGTCTTCCATACATGAGTTCATGATCTTCATCCGGTAGCCTCATGAACCCTTCGGCTTTATTCTTAAGAGCATTATACTTGTTCCTTCTTGTGCTTTCACTTCCAATACAACTAGCGATCAAGCCATCCCAAGCTTCCTTGGCGGTGGTGTAGTTCCGGACTCGATGCAATTCCGGTGTCCCCACACTAGTTTGAATCATGTGTAGGGCGGTCTTGTTGAGTTGACTATCAATTGCTTCTCTTCTAGTCAACTTGTCGGGGTTGTATGGCTTGAAGCCCTCCAAGATGATTCTCCATAGTTCATTGGAGGCACTACAAACATGAGAGCGGAACTCAAATTTCCAAGTATCGAAATTATCAACGGAAAACTTAGGTGGGTCACCCCGAATGTTCAAATGAGGCATGGGAACCGGTATATCGGGTGATAGGAAAGGTGGAGGTACTCGATTGTAGCTCCCACTTTCACTAGTTCCCTTGGGAGATGCACTTGTAGCTTTGATAGTGTTTAAGTTGTCACCTTCTACGGGTTTGGTAGATGAGGGTAAGTCCGAAGCCTCTCCCTCATTTAACGCACCCGTGTCTTTTACCTCTAGACTAGGAGCCTTGGGAAGGACCGGAGCTAAAAGCTCGGCTATCATCTTTTTCATGCTTTCCATTTGGGCTTCCATGGAGGACTTCAACGAATTGAAGTCTTCCATGGAGACCGTCGTGGCGGCCCCTTCCGCGGACTCCTCGTTCGGCATACTCTTAGGCGGTTAAGCCCGAAATAAGAGCCGAGGCTCTGATACCAATTGAAAGGATCGTATGCCGCACCTAGAGGGGGTGAATAGGTGCTAACCAATTTTTAGTTCTTTTTCAATTTAGGCTTGACACAAAGGTAAATTCTCTAGATATGCAACTAAGTGAATTTACCTAAATGACAAGGATATCAACTAAGCAAGGTATAGCTACACAATAGTAGATAGAGTGGGATAGAGGTAACCGAGAGTGAAGCACGCGATGACACGGAGATGATTCCCGTAGTTCCCTTCCTTTGCAAGAAGGTACGTCTACGTTTGGAGGAGTGTGGTTGCTACGCAAGCCAAACCAACAGCCACGAAGGCTTCACTCGGATCTCCTGTGAGCAACGCCACAAAGGCCTAGCCCACTTCCACTAAGGGATTTCCTCGAGGCGGAAACCGGGCCTTTACAAAGTTCTTGGGGCACACATCCACAACCAAATTGGAGGCTCCCAAATCTGTAACAACACAACAAATCAACAAGCATACATCAACAACAACAACTAGGGATCCAAAGAGGAACACTAGCAAGGGGGCCCTCAAGCATAAGAGGGGAAATGAAGAACGCTTCGGTGAGGATGTAGATCGGGGTCTTCTCCTTCGATTCTCCAAAGCACAAGTGATTTGGTTGGTTGAGGAGGAGATCTGGCGATTTTGGTGTTCTTGGTGGCTCAGCAATGGAGGATGAAGTTCTTAGGGTTTGAGCAACCTTCCAAGGTAAGTGAAGGGGGGTATATATACCCCACCAACTTTTCTGCCCGTTGGAGGAGAAACGCCGGCAGTGCCGGCCTGGAGACGCCGGCAGTGCCGGCCACGCCGGCAGTGCCGGCCTTGAGACGCCGGCAGTGCCGGCCACTTTTCAGAAACAGCAGACCGACAGATAGGCCGGCAGTGCCGGGCCAAAGATGCCGGCAGTGCCGGGGTGTGCACACCGGCAGTGCCGGCCCGGAGTTGCCGGCAGTGCCGGCCACGGCCAGGAGACAGCTTCATCCTTCTTTTCTTTTCTTCCTTTTTGAGTGGGTCGAGATTTTCCGTGGTATCTTTTCCCTAACTGTAAACCACTTAGCACACGGTTAAATTGTCACCGGTGTTGTTAACAAACACACAAAACTCAGAGATCATGAAATGTTCTTTCAGCTTTATCATCAGATATTTCAAACTGTTGAGCATACACTCAGGTTAGTAAACTGACATATTATGAACTTCAGGATATTTATAGATCTTTTCAGTTTGACCACCGTGGAATAGAGTTTGCAAATAAATCAGGGGATAGGGACTTATGGATGACTAAGTGGTCTGACCATGCAACGACTAAGGTGGAAACATGTGCATTACGCTTATATATGTTGAAAATGATCTGTATAGTACACCTGATTAAATAGTCAAATTAAGAGAGATCTTAATCATTGAAATTGGATGAAGTAAAGTAACACAGCTATACTTCGAGAAACATTCAAATTTGCACATCAATGTTGGTCAACAAGAAGAAGTCCTGAACATAATAAAACTATTATGTGAAAGAAGTATCAACATCAGCAACAATAGTCCCTTCTAAAGAAAAAAAATGCGTGCACGTGATAGGCTTGAGACGTTGTACTTAAATGACAAAGCTGAGGAGGTAAATGTGCATTTTTTATTCCTAAAATTGCTACCATTTTAAATTGTCACACTACTTTTTACATTGTTTTGCTTAACTGCTTCGGATGATAATCAGAAAAATGAATAAACCTTTAAATTTTACAAAAAAAAAATTGTACAACAACACTAGCAAATACTGTTTGTTAGATTTTATAGGTCGATCAATAAAGATAAGAGTATTCAATTGTATAGCCTATTTCAGTCGTAGTGCCATGCATGTATAACATGTGCCATAGTGATATAAATTTTTCTGTAAATGTTAAATATTATAAAGTCATAGGTGCTACTTCACTGAATTTTCATTTGTCCTTCCTTCTTTATACTGCCCTTCGCTTCAGATAATAATTTCCAATTAATTGTAATTACTCGATGGGAATGGTTCTTCCAGCTGTACGGTTACTACATCCCAACGGCAATTTTTTTCTTCCTATGTATGACATTCACATACACTTTATTATGAAATTTCTTTCGAATTTCTAATGCTATTTCTTATCTGGTAGAAAGTATTATTTTCTTGATCAAACAACTTTCACATATTGGTCGGAGATAAAACAAAAAAAATAGAAATGGTGTATTATATCTGTCGAAATGAAGATCAGTATATGGCTTATTTTAATAAGCCATATAGTTTAAAGTATATATCAAAACTCTTACCTGGAATGAGACTCTTATTATACAAAATTCATAATAAGAGTATATTATAATATATTACTAAAGCAACAAACATTGTACGACCAAGATTTTACAGAAGTTAGCATACGATTAAAACCATTGGATATAGTATTAGATCATAATGGTCCACTCATCACAGTTTCTTAGATCAACCGTTGCGGTCGCATACATGCCTGAATATGAGAGAAAAAAACTCACAGAAATCCCCGTGGTACAGGATGACATCTAGCCTTGACGCCTTGATGCCGGATGACATCTAGCATGATCAGCAGATAGTTGCCACTTCCCAATGCTGTTATATCAGATGGCATCGACCGTGGGGAGATTCAGGTGACTCACAACGTATGTGGTCCATGCTGGAGCATCTTTGTTACAGCTAGGAACAAGAATTTAGTCCAGCGGAGGCCCGGAGTCTCACACATCCTCCATATCAATGGTGCGAAAGCTGACAGATACAACTGCTGGCTTGAGGGCTCGACAAGCACCTTCTACACACTGAGCCTTTGCAAATCATCGAAGAAAGAAAAGAAAGGTTTGATCAAATCGATTTTTTTTCTTATTTCTTAGGCGAATTCTACTCTTTATTATCGGATTTCACGCCACATGAATATTTACGTGATCTGCAATCAGATATTTTCTCAAAACAAAAACTAATTCCAAGATGGTTCTCAATGATTTTTTTCACTCGATCGATGAGACATAAAACTACACAATTCAGAATTATTAGCTTTCAACTTTTTTCTTTGGCAACACACACTTTTATGTGTGAAGAATTGTATAGTACAGCCAATATATGCTTCATTGAAGTGAAAGGCATGAAAGCAAGTTTGATAGCCATATCTTAAGAAAGAAGAGTAAAAACTAATCGTAATTTCAAATTACCATGTTGTGTGAGCGAAAAGGTGAGCTCTGTTCTTTAGCAAGGAAAAACTAAGTCCCTTAGTGAAGGTCATACAAAGTCAATAAACCACCATCTTTGTACACTAAACCCAAATATCTAATTCGTTAATTACACATCTAGCCGCGCAAATTGCGCGGGCCATATCGCTAGTTCCTTAAAAAAGAGCAAACGCACAGACGATTCTGGAACACATAGCTTGTTAGCTCTAAACAAGAACCCATCATGTATGTGATATTTTTCCCATGCATGATTTACCAAGAGCACATAAGCGATATGGTTCAGCAAAATCATGATCAGTAGCATACAAATCACATAATATCTCTAAACCAGGAATCTTAACATCAAGTTGAGTTAAGAGCATATTCTTCCTAGATAGAGCATCGGCAACAATATTATCTTTTCCCTTCTTATGCTTAATAATGTATGAAAAAGACTCAATGAACTCAACCCACTTAGCGAGACGCTTATGCAAAGTAGATTGGGCTTTCAGATATTTCAAAGCTTCATGATCAGAATGTATGATAAATTCTTTTGGCCACAAGTAATGTTTCCAAACCTCAAGAACTCTAATTAAAGCATACAGTTCTTTATCATATATAGGATAGTTCAACTTAGCACCAGACATTTTCTCAGAAAAATATGCAATTGGGCGACCCTCTTGCATAAACACACCACCAATTCCAATACCACTAGCATCACATTCAATCTCAAATTGCTTATTGAAATCAGGAAGTGCAAGTAACGGTGCAGAAGTTAACAATCTCTTAAGTTCATCAAAAGCATGATCTTGGGCTGCGCCCCATTCAAAAACAACACCATTTTTAGTCAAATCATTCAAAGGTGCAGCAATAGTACTAAAATTGGGCACAAATCTTGTATAAAACCCAGCTAGACCATGGAAACTTCTTACTTGACTCACATTCATGGGAGTAGGCCAATTTTGAATAGCTTCAATTTTAGACACATCTACTTCTACTCCATGCTTAGAGACAACATAACCAAGAAATATGACCTTATCTTTGCAAAATGTGCACTTCTCAAGATTACCATAGAGTTTATTATCACGCAACACTTGCAAAACATGTTGAATATGTATAGAATGATCAGATTCATTGCGGCTGTAGATTAATATGTCATCAAAGTACACAACCACAAACTTGCCAATAAAATCACGCAAAACATGGTTCATCTATTTCATGAAAGTGCTAGGTGCATTAGTTAAACCAAAAGGCATTACTAACCACTCATATAAACCAAATTTTGTTTTAAAGGCTATTTTCCATTCATCCCCTTCTTTCATCCTAATTTGATGATAACCACTACGCAAATCAATTTTAGAGAACACAGCAGCACCACTCAATTCATCGAGCATATCCTCTAAACGGTGAATAGGATGACGATATCGAATAGTAATGTTGTTTATAGCTCTACTATCTACGCACATACGCCATGTACCATCTTTCTTAGGAACTAGAATAACAGGAACAGCACAAGGACTAAGGCTTATGCGGATATAACCTTTGTCGAGTAGCGCTTGTACTTGCTTCTGTATCTCCTTCGTCTCTTCGGGGTTTGTTCTATATGGCGCCCTATTGGGCAGCGAGGCTTCGGGGATCAAGTCGATTTGATGCTCAATACCACGCAATGGTGGTAATCCTGCGGGTACCTCCTCCGGAAACACGTCGCGAAATTCCTGCAAAACATTAGAAACACCAAGAGGAAGAGGGGTCATGTCGTTAGAAACCAAAACCGTACCCCTGTACAAAAGCACAAGAGGCATAGCCGTAGGATCCTCACTAAATTCTCTCATGTCTTCTTTGGTGGCCAATGAAACTAAGGAATTCACTCGCTCACTTTTCGTTATATCACTCACAATATTACAATTCTCTCGCCTATCTAAAGGTGCATCCTCCAAGTTTACTTCAACTTTATGACGAGATGCATTGACAATATGTTGTGGTGACATAGGCTGTAAGTTGATTTTCTTGCCCTTGTACTCCAAGTGATATGTATTGGCACGGCCATTGTGTTGCACAGAACGATCATATAGCCAAGGCCGACCCAATAGTAGGTGACACACCGTCATAGGAACCACATCAAAATCAATGCAATCCTTATACGTTCCAATCTCAAACTCAACACGCACCATGTGGTTTACCTTCATCTCACCATTGTCGCTCAACCACTGAATATAGTTTGGATGCGGGTGCGGTAGATATTTCAACTTCAGCTTGGTACACAACTCCTTGCTTGCTAAATTGCGGCAACTCCCGCCATCAATAATGACCTTGCAAGCCTTGTCAGTACCAACTAAAGCCTTTGTTTGGAACAAATTGCAGCGCTGAGTAGATGCACTAGGCAACACATTAAGAGCACGCTGCGACACAACAATAGTGCGAGCATCAGACGGATATGCATCTTCACCATCAGTGTCATAGTCATCATCTTCTGGAGCATTAGGATCAACATCATCTCTAGTCTCATACTCATTGCCCTCATTGATAATCATGACTTTGCGGTTAGGACAATCTCTCTTGAAGTGACCCTTGCCACCACATGTATGACAAACCATATCACGGTTGCGCGTTGTAGACATGCTAGAACCACTCGTACTTGCAGCAGATCCGGACTTCTTTGCATTGGACACATTGGAAACCAGCTTGCTAGGCGGAGTAGAGTAAGGGGCGGAGCGCGTCGATGGCTCCGGCGCCGTAGGTGGGGGCGCACGAGGCATGAAGCGCCCAGCTCCCGTAGCACGACCTTTAACCTTTGCTTCTTCATCCATTTGTGATTCAGGTTCTCTTGCATGATGTAGCAATTGATTCATATTGGTGTAACTGTAGTGACGAACAATGCCTTTGATATCATACTTCAATCCATTGAGGAAACGCTGCATTGTCATCTCTAGAGACTCACGGACACGGCCACGCTGCTTAAGCAGCTCCATCTCCATGTAGTATTCATCAACAGTCTTCACACCTTGCCTCAATAGGGTCAACTTATCATGTATTGTACGCAAATAATTAGTGGGCACAAAACGAGAATTCATCGCCTCCTTCATAGCACGCCCTGTGATAATAGGTGGCTCACCATCCTCCTGTCGATTACGAACAAGTGATTTCCACCAACGCAATGCATAACCATCAAATTCGGAAGAAGCAAGCTTGATCTTCCTATCTTCAGTATAATTCGGATGTAAGTTCCATAACTTCTCAATCTTGAGCTCCCAAGTGAGGTATTCTTCAACATCAGCTCCTCCTTCAAACTTGGGTATGGAGAACTTCGGCTTACCCAATCCATCTTCCTCATCATGTCCACGACCATGGCGTCCAAGTTCAGCCCAACCACGAGGACGGTTACCACGACCACCACAAGGTACTTCATCCTGAAGATCAGGTTCTTCATCCTCTTGTTGCTGTTGGTTTGTGAGATTATCAACAGACATTTGCAAAGTTTGAAGAGCGCGTTGGATATCCATCATTTGATCTTTCATTGTAGTGATGGTCTCATTAGTAGTATCCAGCTTCTGGGAGATCTCTTGGACCTTTCCCCTAAGCTCATCATCCTGAGTGCGGAATTCACGTCGCATCTCATTACGAAGAGCTTCATACTCCCTCCATGTGATGATATCAGCGGAATCCTTGTTTTCCTGGTTAACAAGTTTATGATCACTAGCAGACATGATTAGTAGGTTAGTGCACTAAATAAAAAATATATGGTGGTACTCTCACAACTCACTCAAAAACTGATAAGAAAAGGAGATCTTACCGTTCCAAAGTAAATTAGTGTTGCTTACCACTTGTAGTAACAACTAGTGCACGGATGTAGCGAAGCGAATATCAAGGGTATAAGAACAATCACACGACAAAGCAGGATATGTGGGGCTGTAGGTAGGCTACCTATTTGCAACAATAACAAGCTCTAGCGCTGACCGTAGACAACCAAAGATACTCACACAAGGCGATAAATGTGGCAATGCAACTATATGGAGGAAAGGTTGCAATGCACTTGAGAGACACTAGCAAAACTCAACGAAACAGGCACAAGGTTGCTCAACTACAGGTGCAGAAAAGTAAACTAGGCCTTCACTTGATCTCACTAGCACTTCACACTTTTTCTTGTTCTATTTTCTTTTTGTAACGCAGCTATGTAGCTCTTTTTGCTTCTTTTATATTTTATTTTTATTTTATTTTATGACACAACTCCTTGATAACACGGCCAACAAAGTATGCAAAGCACCAAAACCCTAATGAGCAGCCTGTCGAGCGGTAAAACAAGTCTCTTCTGGGGAAGTTCCTAGTCACTTATATCGATAGGCTGTGTCTATGGTTGGGAACAAGCACACTGTACGCTATGTGGACTCGGAGTAACAAAAACTGAAACTAGAGGATAGCAGAGACTCAAACCCTATCAATACTAGATGAAAGAAAAAGATACGCAAAAACAACTACGAAAAGCAACTAAAACTCGAAATTAGTGCAATCTAAAGCTATGGCAAACCCTAACCCTAATTTTTTTTTGGCTTTTTCTAGATAGGAAAACACTCACAACTCAATTATGGGGTGGATTGTGGATGGCTTACCGAGGAAACCCGAGAATCTGATACCAAGATGATAAGGGGTAGCCCGATCTTCTCAGTAAGCAACGGTGGTGATGATGAATCACGGGGTGATACCAGCGGAGGAACACGACGATGTAGTGGAAGATAACTTGTATGACGCAACAAGATATCTCGATTGGTCCCTGTCGCCAATGCAACAGCTCTCAACCCTGCAAGATATTCGCAACTCCACACACTTGCGCACGTAGCCGCCGACCACGAAGCGGTAAGTTGCAACCTCCCTATTCCCAATGGAACAGCAGATCACACAAGACATTCAGATCTACACCAAATCAAGCAATATGGTGTAGGGATTCAATAGTTTTGCATAGCAAACAACTAAGAACTAGGGTTTATCTTAAACGTGGTCTAAAGCTACTTTGAGGGCGTCATGGGCACTTATATAGGAGTTCAGGACGACCTCAGGTCGAAAAAGTACAAAAATATCCGACCCAGAATAGATCTGGTCGAGACAGACTCGGACTCGGCCGGTCTGGGGACCGGTCGACCGGGCCTGGGACCGGGCAGGCCGGTTCAAACCGGGCCTAGCGCCGGGTGCTGACCGGGCGCGGGACGTGCTCTGCAGTACCCCGTCCGGTTGCCATCAGCGGGTCGTCCGGTTGGCGCCGGGGTGGATCTGGCGTATCGTCCGGTTGGACCGGGCCGGTGACCGGGCTCGCCGGCGTGGTGGCCGGTCTGACCGGATGCTGGGCCGGCCTGGACTTCTTCTTCCTCTCTCGCGCATGCCTCCCGATCCTCCCTCGCGCGTCCATGGAATATCTTCATGTCCAGCTCCTTGTCCAGCCTCACGTCCATCTTCATGTCCAGCTGCTCCTCTCCTCCTCGTGCGATGCTTGCTCCCTCTTCATACCTGATCATACATAAGTAATAACACTTAGGCAGTATAAAGTTCTCATCAATCAAAGTATCGTTTAGGAACAAGTTCACCTGTTGTTTAAGTAGCTTCGCACGAGCCCTTGTAATAGGTCCAATCCTGACTTCATTGGACTTGAGCTTCACAGCAGGATCATCTTCAACTGGCAATGACGGAGGTAGTAGTGAGGTAGGGATGTCCTCATCACCTTCCCAACGAAGGTATCCAGTCCCACCCATTGATTATTTTATTATGGACAGAGAGCATTCTAGAAGAGATGTCATGTCTTGGGGCAGAGGTTTGGCTTAATCATGGTTTAGATATGGCCACGACTTTTGTCATTTAAGGAACCACCTATGGGAACCACAAGATTACTGAAACATCAACTACATTACTTGACGCTAATGTAGATGTATCTAGACATATTGTAGCTATAGATACTTCCATTTTAGCATCAAGTAATGTGGATCGGAGGGAGTAATACAATACAGTATACTCAGTATAAGGTTAACTTTGGCACATCTTTGGGACGCACATATTTGTTAAAAGTACACACATACAAGACATAGCACAGAGTAAAATAATTACTATTTACTTATGGGCAACCAAAAGTTTGTACGTGTCCACTATATATATGGGCATGGACTACACTTATTGCCTGTGGATGAGGATAGCTGTTGTGGACAACACAGTGGATATGTTGTTAGAGTGAAACGGCACACTTATTATGGATCGTAGGGAGTATGCAAGATAAAAAAAGATCTACCATACATATTATTATTATATACTTTTTTTTGCGAATCATATTTTATACTCATCAGTTATGTACTCACGACACTGGGAGCATACACACACGATCGTACATACTACAGTAGTACTGTACTACTTTTAACACTACTTGCAAGATAAAATATAGTTGGATGTACAGAACTACTTATCACTGGGTGCATACACACACGATCGTATACATACTAGTACTATACTACTTTTAACACTAGGCTATCCTTTTCAGTGGTCTTCCTCTTCAGCTTCCACAGCCTGTACCATGCTGCTATTCTTTTTCTTATTATTATTATTATTATTATTATAACTCCCGCTGTCCTAGAATTCCGCCAATTTTTGTTGACCTTTCTCAAAGTTCACTATTCGCCTGTATACCTCATATGTCGCGTATGCGTTGATGCTTGCATACATGATATGCTTCATGGACAAGGGCACCTGCTTCCACAGCTTGTGTTCCTCATGCGTAAGTTTTTTCATGATAGATTTGTACTGGCTGTCTATAATGGCCGCATCATAGTCAGCCAACGAATCCTTATTGTTAGTGGAATCGGCAGGCTTCCACCTTTTCTGGATGTCCACGAAGTTCGCCACTGAGAGGTTGCAACGCCCAAGCCTGGTAATGTCGTTGCCGATGTCGACACCTGCAAATGTAATGTCAGGCTTGACAAGAAAGTCAGCGAGTTTGGGGCATGGCTGGTCGGCCGAGGAAATCTGGTACAGGAGGCAGTCCGTGCCCATGCACAACTGTATGAGGGCAGCCTTCTGTTCAGGCCCATAGGTGTACTCTACGTCTAGGCCAACAATTTTGTACGAGTCTTCTTTCTCCAGTATCAACTCGATTTTGTTGATGTGTTCCTCCACCTTAGACTCCATACTGGTATAGTTCGCCGTAATGGTGGTTTTTCCATGAGCGAGGAAAGTGTGCCCGTGGTAGAACGCTTCCATGGAGGGTAGCGAGAGGGGCACATGCGAGAGTGTCAGGGAGAAGACGAAATGAGGAAGACGAATGTTAACCGCCACGCCAGGGCCTGGAAACCGCTAGATGCATGCATTAATTTGGTCGGTTTTGAAGATGATGGGCCATATGGCACGAATGCAGTTTCCCTGTTAAAATAATAATAACCACCCATGTACTTAATTAATTGGATGCTTATTTGTTTCTCGAGAGGAGCCTAGTTTTTTCTGCGAAACTCTGAAGATCTATTAAAAATCATCAACATTAGTACAAAGAGATTCAAAAGTAATATTACCTTCGTCTAAAAGGAGGTGTCTTAGTTTTGTCTAATATGGATGTATATAGACATATCTTATTTGTAGAAATTACAAATATGTCTTCCTTGCACCACTTAGCTACCACTACAAACACTAATGCAAGGTAGATCAGCATCATGCAATGTAGACATTACAGTATTTTTGTACTACTATACTTGTCTTCCCTGGTCTATGATTCAATATCTAGTATACTGTACTGCTTATACACCAGGGAGATTTAAAATACGAGTTGAGTGCCAAAACTCCCGCCTCCATACACATATTTCGAATTCCCATTCGACCCCTATTACCAATGATGCAATGGCAGACAAGTGAAGCCGACGTGGGTTTGGATCTCGTTCGTAATTTACATATCCCCTCTGCTATATATAGTCTACCGCCTTCCTTTCGTCTTCCCCATTTCCGCCAAAAATCTATCGCAATACTCCAGGCCCATCATCTCTCACCTGCCGGACCACCGCACCGGAATATCCCAGCCGTACTTAGCCGGCCTACCACCTCACCTACCTGAGGTCACCGACTCCCTCGTCCGCAGCACCAGATCCGCTTCACCAATGCCGCCGTGTACTGCATCGGATCTGCTTCACCGACTGCTTCGTCCGCAGCACCAGATCCGCTTCACCAACGCCGTTGTGCACTGCACTATCTGAGTTCATGGACTCCCTCATCTGCCGCACGTGATCCGCTTCACCAACGACGCCGTGCACTGCACCGGATCTGCTTCACCGACTCCCTCGTTTCAGATCTGCTTCCCCGAAACCATCATCGACCGCCCCAGATCTGCTTCCTCGACGCCGACACCCACCGCAACCGCAGCACCCCGCCGTCGTCGACGTGACCCTCAAGGATGCCGAGTATGACTACACGAAGCCGCCGTCGAGGTAACCAGACCCCCTCCCCCTACACGTTTTGGTCTTTTACCATACAAGGTTCAAGCATGTCTTGGTCAACTAGAATGTGTCTATATACATCCAAATCTAGTCATAACTGAGATTTATATTAGCACGTAAGTATCTAGACTTGGTTTACTGTCATGCAATCCAGTCTAGTTAAACCCGTGTCAATCTATATCTATACCTAATAATATAATAATAAAGAAAACTAAGGTTTCTGCCAAAATTTTCGTCCAACTTCAAACTACCCATAAATTTCCGAAAAATTACACCTATGCCCCCCGCGAGTTAATACTGATTCGTCCGTCTAAAAAAGCATCGACAGAGAAGTCCCATAGATCCAGCTCCGCCCTGCTCTCAATGCGCGTGGCAGATGGCAGAAACCTGCGCATTTGCCCATGCCACTCCTCGAGCTCTCTGTCTTGATGTGCTTCACACACCTTGATGTGCTTCACACACAGGGCTTATAATACTAGGAAACTTGTTCCTCACATACACTTACACACATGGCTTCTACTACTAGGAAGCTTTATTGGATATCTCAGTGGTATAAAGCTTACTTACATGGGAGGGGTGATACTCTATTTATACTTTTGTACATGACCCTTTAGATTGTTGCCATGTGCCAGAATCCAAACCCTATACCATACTTCTAGAATACTCTACAAACTCTAGATATTTCACACTACTCGTAAATATCTTACTATAGAACATTCCCCATTCTATAATTCTCTCTACATACCTTGGATACTTCATGACTAAGCTAGCTCCTTTACTAGCCAACCACATTGATAAGATTACTACTAACAATCTCCCCCATAATCTTGTCATATAAACTATCTTTACTATTAAATTTAAAACATGTCACGGTGGTTGGTGATGGTAAGTCAAACGTGTATACAACTCACCCCGAACATAAAAAGTAAGGTCAGCGTGACCGGCTCCATGAGGAGTTCTTATCAGGATTAGTTAGGTCACGACCAAAATCCAATCCGTAGCACTAGGTAGCAAAATCAGCATCCCTTTCCTAATTCTAATCGGTAAAACAAACATAGATCGGTTCAGCCACACATCTTTTTCGTTCGCTCCCCTTTTTATTCTCTAAGGAACCCTCTCCTTAACGAGCGTAGATTGATGGAGATGGCTTTTGTACCGGTTAATCTTTATATCCTTTCTGGCATAGTTTTGTAAAAGATCAGCAGGTGATCCGCCCTTTCTCCTCTGCCGTGGTTCATCAACGCGTGTCCGGCAATCCCGGTTAGATCGGCACGATCGGCAAAAAAGAAAAATGCCAAAAGAGACCCATTGATTAGGCTCCTCTTGCCGTGCTACTTTAAATTTTCTAATTTTTCTTTCATTCGCAAACATACAGTGACAAACTATATGACTCTAGGTTTCTTTTCCTAATTTTTGCACGTGCATGCATTTTCCCTTTAAAATTCGTAGGACATACAAATCTCAACACTTATGCAACTAAAAATCCTTCAAAAACAAAACTTTCATACCCCGTAGCTTTTAAGAGGTTAGTGACAAGAATCAACCACATGTTTAGGAGCGCAGTGACATTCTCGCTAAAAAAAACCATGTTTCAAGCGTGGGTGTTTCATTAATAAAGAGAAATGTCTGTTCAGTTGGGGCCACGTTTCGACGTGTGTTCTCGACGAATCAGTTTCTCAGACAAAGTATCTCGAAGGTGTTCATAGAGGTAGCATGTGCATATGTGCGTTCATAGAAGCGAGTGTATGTACTTAGTGAGCATTTATATTGTACCGTGTTTTGTAAAAAAAGATGGTGTAAAAGAGCACCTTTTACGATATACTCCCTCCGTCCCAAAATGTAAGGCGTCTAAGGATTGGTCAAAAGTCAAACCTTATGTGGGGACCCCGGGGGTCGTAGGCTAGACAAACCCAAATCTCCATCTGGCATAAGTCTAACCTAGATCTCTAGGGCCTACAGGGTGAGAATCGGTAACACAACAGTGACTCTACGACTCAAAGAGTAATACAAGCTCATAACCGAGCGAAGAACCAAAGTATTACAAGCGAGATGTCACCGACCCGACATTTCATCAATCAACGGAAGCGAAGTTATGCTATTCTAAATAGCAAGATAGCAAAAGGCCTAAGAGGCCATGAGCATAACGGCGACGTCCCAGCCCATAGATTCCAGGCTGCCACCTGGGAATCCCAAGCTACTCGTCGATGTCGACCTAGAAACCTTCATTTGTTGGAGCAACTTCGTCTGAAACAAAGCATGCAAAGCTGAGTACAGGAACTCAGCAAGACTTAGTACAACCTGTTAGCAAAGCGGGTATGCAAGGCTTTATGTGGAGCTTATTTTGCGTAAAGCCAGTTTTCTTTTGTAAAACAAGAGGGAGCAAAAGCTCGTCTATTCAGATCATTTTTAAAAGGGGATAAGAGAGCGATATCACTAGCTCTACTGATCATCATATTGAATCCACCGAATCTTCATCATCAGCTGAACCTATCAACTAGGAGCACCCCTCGATACCCTGAGGAGGGATCCTTATCACACATTGATTCCAAGTTTTACGATTAGGTTCAAGTTGTCTATGATCACAGAATCCATCACCAAGTCGTCCGTAACCGTGGACACGGCTTTTCGAAAAGATTTACCCTGCAGGGGTGTACAACTTTACCCACACGCGCCGACCGACTCTTAACGCCAGTACATTAGCACACTTCCTTGGTGTGCCGGCAGAGGGTGGTCGACCAAAACCTTTCCCTTGCTTCGCCTATTCCATGAGTCAATCTAACTGGGGAGCTCCGTCATCGTAGGTAGCCATTCTCCGAGGCGGTCCCGGTCATTGTGCACAGGGGATCCAGTTCAATGCCTACAGCATCCTTCACCCTAGCCACGTCCCTGTATGATGCACCTTTGAAAACCTTTTTCACGCCTTCGCCATGCAGAATGCCAAATGGAACTCGCAAACTAATTGACTCATGGGTAAGCTAGGCAAGTTCGGGCCAAGGGGTTCCCATGGGCCCCGTGTGGCTGTACGCTCGCTCTTGGTTCCGAAGGCGAGAACTCGGGTCCTAGTATCGGCGAGAACGAGTCAAATCACCGCATCCCCATGTGGCGGCCCATCCAAGCCTTTAAACATGTTTATTAACATCACCGATCTTACCACGTCATCCTACCATACTAGGTTCAATCGCAGCTCGATTCATCAACCGGATGGATCGAATTCGTCAACTAAGCATGGCTAAGCATAATCGATATATCGGCTCTAGCGATGCACACATAGCTCAAACCTAGTCTTGCTGGGAGCGAGTGGATCGGAGTATTTAGGCTACAAGGATGGTAAATGCAACACACATAGGATAACTATATCTACCGATAAAGCATATTGAAATCGAATGCAATATGTAGGAACAGAAGTAAAAGCATTTCGAAACCATATATGAATCAGGTTAGGGCTTGCCTTTGTCCCTGATAAACCAATGTGGATTTTTGGAGATCCCATGCTTGACTTGTTCGTCGATGGACAAGTATTGAGTTGCGTCGTTGTCGGTCTTCATCGTCTCGGCACTTGCTCTATCGATCGCGAAGAGGCAAACATCGGAAAGGTAAAGGAACAATCAACACATGGCATCGATGCAATGCGCATACAAGTATGATGATATGACATGTTAATTAGGTACTGAAATAACCCTAAGATGTCATCAATTTAACTGGGGTTCGACGGGACTAGGGTTAGTAGTTCCGGAGCCTTAAAGGGGTTGATTAAGTTCTTCTAAAACAACTAGAGTTCAAAGTTGTTTAACAATGCATGATTTTGATCCCAAAATGTAGATCTTATTTTTCTGAAGATTTAGATATATTACATACATTTTTCTGATTTAAAAATGGATTAGTTATGAATTTTACAAGATCCGGTATTTTCTGAAAACGGAAAACTAGAAAACGAAGTTAGTCTTTCAAACTCTCTGGAAAGGTCTGACTAATTTTCTTAGGCATCATTGAGTTTAGAGGTTAAGTACTATAGATTTCTGACTGAAAACATATGTCCACAAGTACAGAAACTAGTTTAAACACCTGATGGTTTCCTGGCTCCGGCTCTTCTCCTAGAAACCTGAATATAGACACTGAACTACAACTAACACTGCTAGCACTCTCATCTTTCTGCCTGCTGTTGAATTTCGAAATTACACGGTTCAGTTTGGCAGGATATTTGGACAAAAGGAACGGGATTTCAGAAGAAAAGGACAGGCCAGCAATGGACGCATTAACAAGGTGATCAGATTGATACTATGCTAGAATAGGAGGTTCAGGTTAACACCAATTCAGAAAACGTGTATGTATAAGGATTAGATATGGACACCACTCAGGTAGAATTAGCTCCAGCCATTTAGAAGGAGTATTTTACTAAACCGCGGTGATTGAATTGACATAGCAGTAGCTCCTTTGATCTCTGTTTCTTAAACTGAAACGTAGCTTCAAACTTAAACCAAACTCGTACGGTACTGCAGCTCTTTGGGCGTGCACGGACACAACGGAGCAGGCCATGCGAGGCAGCTCTAGGGGGCGAGTTCGACGCAGGTGACCGCGTGGAGATGTTAGGTGGCGGCGCCGCTAGCGATTGGCCACCGGAGCTTGGCCGGCGGCGAGGCCGAACGGCGGCGGACGCAGGTGCTCGTGGCAGCAGCGCTACAGCGCAAGAGGGAGAGGGAAAATGGGTGCCTGAGCACCGCAAGCTCACCGGGGGCATCATGAAGGTGTCGAGGAAGTCGGAGGAGGCCGGAATCGACCGCGACGGCTGCAACCGGAGGCGGTGACGGAGGTCTCGATTGGCTCGTCCTCGGGCGTCTCGGCTTGCTTGCGTCGGCGAGGAGACGCAGGACACCAAGTAGAGGCTACCAGGCGTCAAGGCGGAGCTCGGGGCGGCCAGGAGTGACGGCGCGAAGCGGTGGCCGAGCGGCTAGGGTTTCGGGTCGCGGGAGAGGAGACAGAGAGAGCGATGGAGAGGGGGAACTGGGCGACCTAGGGTTCTCGCGGCGGCGGAGGAGCTATTTGTAGGCGTCGTCGGGCGGTGGCGCGAATCGTGGCGCAGGCGAGCTACGGGAGCTCGACAGCGAGCTCCTTCTTCGATCCTGTGAGGTTGAAGAAGAGCAGAGAGGTACGTGGGCTGATCTTGGGTCAGTGGTTGGGCCGGCCTTCTGGGCTGCGTGAGGGAAAACAGAGGGATAAAGGAGTTGGGCTGCGCCCAAAAATAGGAAAGGGATTTTCTTCTCTTTTTTTCCAAACTTCTACTCTCATTTGTATTCAAAATACTTTGTTGTTTCAAAATCATTTGGAGATTCAAACTTTTCTGAAACTTTCAAAATAGCAATGGACATCTTTACAAAGCGCAAGTGCAATGTATTTAAATTTGAAACTTTTGAATCATTTTGAGCATTTGAAATCACGAGAGATATTCAAACCAACATTAGGGTTTTCAACATATTTCCATTATGCATTTTTCTTAGGAAATCATGATGCTCATGATGCACAAAATAACCCTAACTAGGTTTAGCAAAAACAAGGATGTTACGGATCTATCCCCTTAAAAGAATCTCGTCCCGAGATTCCAAGGTAGGAATAGAGAAAGTAACAAGGACTACACCGGTCTTCAATGATCTTGTCGATACCACGACATCATGAAGAAGTTGATCCACAACACCATGAAGAGCTCTTCATATTGCTTTCTTCACTCTAAAGGAAAGAGGGAATGACACTAGACGGTGGATCTTCACGAAGATCGAGTATCTCATGGTCAACTCATGGAATGAGTGTTTTGAAAGAACTCTTGAGCTGATGAACATGAAACACGTCAAGGTAATGGAGATGACGGAAGAAGTTTCAAATTTTTGGTAGTCAATTGCTTCACGCTTGACAAGATTACAAAGGGACAAGGTAGCGAGGAGTTAAACTGCCTTTGGTACCATAACGAGGCACACTTAGAGAAGGTGACTCGTAGAAGCACAAATGATTATCCAACGAGAGCAACTTTGGATTTTCCAAAATCATAGTCACTCTTCGGGCAAGGATACACCAAACGATTGAAGCGTATCCAAAAGACTAGGGCCTAGATGACTGATGAATTCACACAATGTGTGAATAGAATAGAATTTCAGGTACAAACAATAGAAAGGGAAAGAACACTGGCTACGGAAGTGCCAAGGTTCATGATATAACTTCATGTTACTTGAACGAATAGACAACGGAGAGTTGGCATCCTAAGAAAAGATACTTCTCCTAGGATTTGAAATTTTGAATATGACAAGAGGAGTGTCATTCGGTTAAGGCTTACTCAAAAGTACTAGGGTCTCATATGGCTGACGAATTCACACAACGTGTGAATTTAAGAGATCTTGAAGTAAAATCCAAAGGAAGGGGAAAAACATTGTCGAACAACGTAGTAAGGATCACCAGGGAGTGAAATTTCTTCTCACGGAGTTGTTATCACCGGAGAAATGGTTTCGAGGGATTGACCGAGAGACATTTAGCAACGTTGCTTCTAATTTTCTCCTTGATGTTCTAGACACTAATATCGAGCTTCTGAATAGCCTTCAATAGGTCATCAAGTGAAGGTCAGACTTCGGAATTGAAGAGACATCATAAGGGCAATTCCTAGAATAAGTCGCACAAGATCCTTATGGAGAGTGGTTATTCTTGTTGTTTCAAGAGATTATGACCTTAGATCTTCCGGCTAATTGCATTAACCACATCATCAATTTTGCCGGATTTACAGAGAGACGTATGTCATGAATCCTTGAGAAGCACTAACCATCGATACTGCTTGAGATTCAGCTTAGGTTAGGTGTAAAGATATTTCAGACTCAGAATGTACGAATAGAAATTGCAACAGCTACTACCAAGGTAAAGTTGTTAGATTCTCAAGTTATAGACTACAATGTCAAGCTCCAAAAGATTGAGCCAGATTGCGTAATACATATGGGTGCGACTGTCGAAGACAATTGCGTACACATGAACTTCTTGCAATGTAACACAATTGAGTCCTTGTGGGGACATCAAAGAAGATAATGAAGTTATTAAGCTTCTTCTCTTTCTTGAACAAATCGATCGGTGGCTTTGTGTGCATAGATGAACTTGTCAAACAAATGGAGGTAACAACCTTCCATCTCAAGAACATTCCGCACATGCATGATCGACTTGCGATGATTTCCGAGGGAGAACAAAGGGAATTCTACTTGAATTCACGGCGACATCTTTCGAGCAAGTGCATGTGAATCGAGAGAAGGTCACTTCCAACATCCGAACACATACTTTGTGATAACACAAAGATGGTTCTAAAAGTTTCCAACAATAGTGCTTGTTGAATATGAACCTCTTTAGACATGGAGACAATAAGAATATCATCGATGGGATCAACAACAAACTTATCAAGATACTCCAATAAGATGGTCTCATATGTTGTCTGAACGAGGCAATAGTATTGGTCAGACCAAAGGATGAAGATGTACTCAGGTGAAACACCATGAGTATAAGCATCATCAAGGTAGTCCTTGGAACTGAGTTTGATTTGACGCTA
Organism: Lolium rigidum; assembly: GCF_022539505.1. Lineage (NCBI taxonomy): Eukaryota > Viridiplantae > Streptophyta > Magnoliopsida > Poales > Poaceae > Lolium > Lolium rigidum. The sequence continues at coordinate 64,953,303 of NC_061509.1, forward strand.
GCCCAAACTGGGAAGATAGAATATCCATAAAGGAGATACTTCTTGACTTCAATACGAACAAAACTAGACATCCCTTCAACAAGGATCAAGTCTCATAGAGCTCTTGTTTTTAAACTCTCCAAGTTGTTGTTGGAGCTCAACCAACTAGAGTCCAGGATATCCAGTACAGTTTCTTGGAAAAGTAGTGATTTCGAGAACCAACTAACTCACGAACTTGACAACACGGTCATGTGGCAACATGGTGATACTTCTAGAAAGGCATCCAGAATATCATGAACCATCGATATATCACGAGTTCGAGAGGGAACCTTGCTTTACAAGGAAAGCGATGTGGTCTTGAGAGTTTTGGCATGAACCTATGTCTTTGACCAAAGAACGTGTGCCTAGATATTAGACTAGGGAACACAGATCAAACTTGGCGTAGTGATCGATTAACCAATCGTGTTAAGGATGACACAATTGTCCTTGGATTTCAAAGCAATGAGAATTGCTAAGAATCTCGGATGGCCACATCAATACATACATCCTAACATTCCCAAGCACCGGACAACTCGGAGGAAGGGCGAGTAAAGATATGTAAGAGCATCACTTCATCGATAATGCCATGAGACTTAGCACGACCTATATATATAAAAGAGTGTGATACTCTAAGGTAGAACAGAACAGAAGGTGCATAACCCTCACATTTTGCGCATTACAACACTTTGTCCGGGTCCTAGAAATGGACGAGGTATCGAAGTTTGTTTCTCCCGACATACCGAAGTGAAATGTCTTGAAAGACCACAAGAGTAACATGCACTAGAAAATACCAATGCACATTTACTACTTGGCTGCTAACTAGCGAGACAAAGGTCGGAAAGAAACTAGGAGGAGGAACATGAACAGGATCGAAAATCCTGAGATGTGGATGCACAAGATAACACTCTTGCAAAACTCATGCTAAAAAGGGAGGTGCGGCAAAGTCACTGACATAGATGTGAGACTCACAAAGAGCACTCTTGTCGTGATCCTTTTGGTCCTATGAAAGAACCTCTGCCATAGCTAATGGTAGGGAAGATGTTTTGTTGCAGCAATTCAATCACGACTACAACCAAAGACTTGAGGGCTAGGTGAATTTGAAGTTAGCCATCCTGATGTATGGTTTGACCATGGACAACAGGGATCAACGGAATGGATCTTGGGTTAAAGGTCAGCATCATGTACTGAATTCAAAAGAAACCAGCACAATCCGGGACCTTCGGTTCAAGTCCAAGGGTTTAAAACACAAAGAAATGAATAGCTACTGTCTGAGTGACACAGAGAACACTATGAGGTAGTAATCATAAGGTACCTTTTAAGAAGCCATAGCTTCAAAAGTATCCAATAAAAAGGAAAGGAGGCATCCAAGGTGAAAGGAAACCTCGAAGCCTAGAACAGAAGGATGTGGAACCCACAAAGTAGAGAGATTATGATGGAAAGGAATCTCTCGATTGAAACACAACAAAGAGAGAACAAAGAACACACAATAGTTTAGAGAACTCAACACTAGGTCAATCTGGTTAAGAAACGACTTGCCCTTGAGGCACCTAAGTTTTGAAAGACCATACGAGATGGTAAAACTTTTTCAAATCAACACAAGGTAAGGTGTGACTTTGAATTAGAGCGATACCAGATAAGGAGTAAAAAGAATCCTAATCAGATTTTCACAATTACTCTTAGCTTTCAAATAGTTTTCGCAAACACTAGACTCAACATCGACCAATGGAAAGGGTTTCCTACAGGCAGTCCTGCTCTGATACCAAAACCTGTGGGGACCCCGGGGGTCGTAGGCTAGACAAACCCAAATCTCCATCTGGCATAAGTCTAACCTAGATCTCTAGGGCCTACAGGGTGAGAATCGGTAACACAACGGTGACTCTACGACTCAAAGAGTAATACAAGCTCATAACCGAGCGAAGAACCAAAGTATTACAAGCAGAGGTCACCGACTCGACATTTCATCAATCAACGGAAGCGAAGTTATGCTATTCTAAATAGCAAGATAGCAAAAGGCCTAAGAGGCCATGAGCTTAACGGCGACGTCCCAGCCCATAGATTCCAGGCTGCCACCTGGGGATCCCAAGCTACTCGTCGATGTCGACCTAGAAACCTTCATTTGTTGGAGCGACTTCGTCTGAAACAAAGCATGCAAAGCTGAGTACAGGGACTCAGCAAGACTTAGTACAACCTGTTAGCAAAGCGGGTATGCAAGGCTTTATGTGGAGCTTATTTTGCGTAAAGCCAGTTTTCCTTTGTAAAACAAGAGGGAGCAAAAGCTCGTCTATTCAGATCATTTTTAAAAGGGGATAAGAGAGCGATATCACTAGCTCTACCGATCATCATATTGAATCCACCGAATCTTCATCATCAGCTGAACCTATCAACTAGGAGCACCCCTCGATACCCTGAGGAGGGATCCTTATCACACATTGATTCCAAGTTTTACGATTAGGTTCAAGTTGTCTATGATCACAGAATCCATCACCAAGTCGTTCATAACCGTGGACACGGCTTTTCGAAAAGATTTACCCTGCAGGGGTGTACAACTTTACCCACACGCGCCGACCGACTCTTAACGCCAGTACATTAGCACACTTCCTTGGTGTGCCGGCAGAGGGTGGTCGACCAAAACCTTTCCCTTGCTTCGCCTATTCCATGAGTCAATCTAACTGGGGAGCTCCGTCATCGTAGGTAGCCATTCTCCGAGGCGGTCCCGGTCATTGTGCACAGGGGATCCAGTTCAATGCCTACAGCATCCTTCACCCTAGCCACGTCCCTGTATGATGCACCTTTGAAAACCTTTTTCACGCCTTCGCCATGCGGAATGCCAAATGGAACTCGCAAACTAATTGACTCATGGGTAAACTAGGCAAGTTCGGGCCAAGGGGTTCCCATGGGCCCCGTGTGGCTGTACGCTCGGTCTTGGTTCCGAAGGCGAGAACTCAGGTCCTAGTATCGGCGAGAACGAGTCAAATCACCGCATCCCCATGTGGCGGCCCATCCAAGCCTTTAAACATGTTTATTAACATCACTGATCTTACCACGTCATCCTACCATACTAGGTTCAATCGCAGCTCTGATTCATCAACCGGATGGATCAAAATTCGTCAACTAAGCATGACTAAGCATAATCGATATATCGGCTCTAGCGATGCACACATAGCTCAAACCTAGTCTTGCTGGGAGCAGTGGATCGAGTATTTAGGCTACAAGGATGGTAAATGCAACACACATAGGATAACTATATCTACCGATAAAGCATATTGAAATCGAATGCAATATGTAGGAACGAAGTAAAAGCATTTCGAAACCATATATGAACCAGGTTAGGGCTTGCCTTTGTCCCTGATAAACCAATGTGGATTTTTGGAGATCCCATGCTTAACTTGTTCGTCGATGGACAAGTATTGAGTTGCGTCGTTGTCGGTCTTCATCGTCTCGGCACTTGCTCTATCGATCGCGAAGAGGCAAACATCGGAAAGGTAAAAGAACAATCAACACATGGCATCGATGCAATGCGCATACAAGTATGATGATATGACATGTTAATTAGGTACTCGAAATAACCCTAAGATGTCATCAATTTAACTGGGGTTCGACGGGACTAGGGTTAGTAGTTCCGGAGCCTTAAAGGGGTTGATTAAGTTCTTCTAAAACAACTAGAGTTCAAAGTTGTTTAACAATGCATGATTTTGATCCCAAAATGTAGATCTTACTTTTCTGAAGATTTAGATATATTACATACATTTTTCTGATTTAAAAATGGATTAGTTATGAATTTTACAAGATCCGGTATTTTCTGAAAACGGAAAACTGAAAACGAAGTTAGTCTTTCAAACTCTCTGGAAAGGTCTGACTAATTTTCTTAGGCATCATTGAGTTTAGAGGTTAAGTACTATAGATTTCTGACTGAAAACATATGTCCACAAGTACAGAAACTAGTTTAAACACCTGATGGTTTCCTGGCTCCGGCTCTTCTCCTAGAAACCTGAATATAGACACTGAACTACAACTAACACTGCTAGCACTCTCATCTTTCTGCCTGCTGTTGAATTTCGAAATTACACGGTTCAGTTTGGCAGGATATTTGGACAAAAGGAACGGGATTTCAGAAGAAAAGGACAGGCCAGCAATGGACGCATTAACAAGGTGATCAGATTGATACTATGCTAGAATAGGAGGTTCAGGTTAACACCAATTCAGAAAACGTGTATGTATAAGGATTAGATATGGACACCACTCAGGTAGAATTAGCTCCAGCCATTTAGAAGGAGTATTTTACTAAACCGCGGTGATTGAATTGACATAGCAGTAGCTCCTTTGATCTCTGTTTCTTAAACTGAAACGTAGCTTCAAACTTAAACCAAACTCGTACGGTACTGCAGCTCTTTGGGCGTGCACGGACACAACGGAGCAGGCCATGCGAGGCAGCTCTAGGGGGCGAGTTCGACGCAGGTGACCGCGTGGAGATGTTAGGTGGCGGCGCCGCTAGCGATTGGCCACCGGAGCTTGGCCGGCGGCGAGGCCGAACGGCGGCGGACGCAGGTGCTCGTGGCAGCAGCGCTACAGCGCAAGAGGGAGAGGGAAAATGGGTGCCTGAGCACCGCAAGCTCACCGGGGGCATCATGAAGGTCTCGGGGAAGTCGGAGGAGGCCGGAATCGACCGCGACGGCTGCAACCGGAGGCGGTGACGGAGGTCTCGATTGGCTCGTCCTCGGGCGTCTCGGCTTGCTTGCGTCGGCGAGGAGACGCAGGACACCAAGTAGAGGCTACCAGGCGTCAAGGCGGAGCTCGGGGCGGCCAGGAGTGACGGCGCGAAGCGGTGGCCGAGCGGCTAGGGTTTCGGGTCGCGGGAGAGGAGACAGAGAGAGCGATGGAGAGGGGGAACTGGGCGACCTAGGGTTCTCGCGGCGGCGGAGGAGCTATTTGTAGGCGTCGTCGGGCGGTGGCGCGAATCGTGGCGCAGGCGAGCTACGGGAGCTCGACAGCGAGCTCCTTCTTCGATCCTGTGAGGTTGAAGAAGAGCAGAGAGGTACGTGGGCTGATCTTGGGTCAGTGGTTGGGCCGGCCTTCTGGGCTGCGTGAGGGAAAACAGAGGGATAAAGGAGTTGGGCTGCGCCCAAAAATAGGAAAGGGATTTTCTTCTCTTTTTTTCCAAACTTCTACTCTCATTTGTATTCAAAATACTTTGTTGTTTCAAAATCATTTGGAGATTCAAACTTTTCTGAAACTTTCAAAATAGCAATGGACATCTTTACAAAGCGCAAGTGCAATGTATTTAAATTTGAAACTTTTGAATCATTTTGAGCATTTGAAATCACAGAGATATTCAAACCAACATTAGGGTTTTCAACATATTTCCATTATGCATTTTTCTTAGGAAATCATGATGCTCATGATGCACAAAATAACCCTAACTAGGTTTAGCAAAAACAAGGATCTTACACCTTACAAACTTTGACCAAATATTTTAAAAAATATTTACATCTACAATATCAAATTGACATATTAAGTAAATATACTTTAGGCTGAATCTATTGATAATGATTTAGTATTGTAAATATTTATATTTTGTGTATAAACTTGGTCAAACTTTAAAAACATTGACTTTTAACTAATCCTTAGACGCCTTATTTTTGGCACGGAGGGAGTATCATTCAATAAATACTATGAATTATTCGATAGTTTGTTCAAACATGTCAATTAGATCGGTCGATTGATCAACTCAGATCGGTCGATCGAGCATCAGAGTTGTCTCAGTGGTGAAAAAAAATAATGCACATTGTATGAGATTGACGTACCATAGATTCTAAAGAAAAATGAGGACCATGTGGCCACACATCTTGGACATAGACATTGTGATTATATTCCATTTATTCTATTTTTGGAGAGAGCCATCTTTCATTATTAACCCGTTGCAACACACGGGTATTATCCTAGTATCCCCTAATCTAGATCACATGGACCATGCACTTCATCTTGTGATGGCATCACACTGACTCACGTCAAGCAACGACGCCGCACCCTGCTTGTTAGCCTCACACCGATTTCATATTAGATATCATATAGTACATGTCAAGTACCAAATCACTGAGAACCAACCTGTGGTTGGATGGTTAGGAGGGCAGTGGCACCCCCAGATTTGACGCTTTGGTGTCTAAAAAATGGAGGAATATTCTTGTGTGGGATGCGGCGTTCCCGATGACATTGTGGTGCTAGTGGTGACTTCGCCAATCTCAATACCCGTTGGATCAGTTTCTTGGATGCAGTTCTCTGGAGGTGCTCGAAGGGGTAGAGTGTGTGTGCGTGAGTGATGAGTGTATGTATGTACATGTGAGCGTCTATGATTGTACTGTGTGTTGCAAAAAAATAGTATTAATTTTTATCTTGTTCATACTAAGACTAGCAAAGCGTTCCCTGCTCTATAAACTCTAAAGAAACACCCCTATAATATCTATCTAGTTCGTCCTAATGTTAAAACAGTAATTGCATGCTATGTAATTCATCTATTTTTGTTAGGAAACCTACATGTTTGTTTGCTTTTCTTATTCTCAGGTGACAGGTTGTGTGCTGGGACCATAGCCGCCGTCTGTTTTGTTCGTTGCAAAATGTTGTTTTATATTCCACCATTCTATGCTCTTCTGTGTTCACAAGGTTTTACATTATAATTTCCATCTTTTTTTGTTGTAAACAATGACGATAAATGTCAATTACTATTTCCTTTCCGCTATCCTTTTGCCATCCTGTAGTACATGCGTGAACTCATTGCTCTGGTACATTTAAATTCTTCATTGTTTTTGTTCTTCAAGAGCTGCAACCCTAACTCTTTGCTGTAATTTCATGTTGCACTATCACATGAAACACATCAAATCGTGGAGTGAATCACCCGGCCCTATAATCCAGTAAGTACCGTTCATTTTTGTATTGATATGCTTATCGTGCTGGAACCAGTTTGTGTTTAACACATTTACTCTCCATATAGATAGGATAACTGGTTTGAAATAAATCATGCTATTTATATGACTGCACGTCTTCGTTCATTTTCCTGCTAGCTTCTCAAATTTGTTCTATTGCCTGTCTAATCTTTTTTTTGTTTGATCATGATTAAACCAATTTAAGTGTTCTGCTTAACTTAAACGATCTGGCATTTTATTCCAGCCACATAATGTTTGATTGCTCATGCACTTCCTCATACCGTTATGTCTTCTGGATTTCATCCATACATGATAAGAATGTTTTGCATATGAGTCAGATGATGATTCAATTGGTTATTAGTCCTTGATTCATTGAGTTGACTGATAATTAAAACATATAAACCTTGCCACTTTCTGGCATGCTTGTTGTGGGATATAATGAGCATATTTGTTTTTTGTAAGACTTTTTCTCGATTTCACCGTTGATTAATCCAATGCCACATTTTGTAGTAGGAAATCCACCTTCAGTAGGTATCATAAATAAGATTTGTTGTTACTTTTTGGCTGACCCATCTTTTATTTTTAGGCACAAAATGGTTCATTTGTTTGTTTCTCCTTCCCTTATATTGGGCTCATGGGTTAAACATTGAAATAATATGTCAGTTTATATGAATCCCAGAATGGTTGGTGTCTAATCTGTCTTAATTGGTCCTGCTCATTTATATTTGGCACCAAATGGATATATTTCTCGTTTATCTGAGGCATTCCCATGGCTGGCCGATGACCAAAATAATGAAATTTAGAGGGTTGGAGATTCTCCAACTGCACATGTCTGGCTAGTTTTGTCCACATGACCACTTTTGTGGAACTTAAGGGATCTGAAGCACCCCTTCCAAGTGTCAATTTTAATTGACAGACTTCTGTTATGCAGTTTCCTGGCTTATTTTATTAAGCACAGACTGTCTAGTTACTTGATTTTTTTTTTTCATATTTGTCATCCGGTTGCTCTGCCTGTTGCATTGGGGTTGATAGCTTGCTTTGTTATATTATGCCTTATGCTTTGTGAAAATCTACCATCTGTTTTGATGCTTTGCAAAAATCTGTGACAACTAATATGGTTGTTTTCTCAAATTGTATGGTTCTGTAACTTACACTGTCTTGTTTTCAGCCCCTGAATAGAGCAAGTAAGGCAGATGGCAGGGCATGTACATCAAGTGTCCAGGTCTTTCCACAGCACAACCGTGACAATGCAAATTCATCTGATAGTTAGATGATATCTACTGTTCCAGCCATTCCAGCGCAAACAATCGCTGCCTTTGCACACGAATCAATTGATATAATTCAGCAGCAAAGAGATGAACGAGATTCAAAAATCGACATAACAGTCAATGAGATACATGAATTGAAAAATAGGCAAGCTTGAATTGAGCAGATCCTTAATAATCTACTCTACAGATCTAATGGAAACCCAGCTGTTACTTGCACTCCGATGAATTCTACCTAACAGAAATGCAGTTTTGCCGATGATGCCATTTGTATGGCTTGTATCATTTGAGTCATTTCGACTTGTTGTGGTATTTGAGAATTTTTCCTGTTATTGTAATACTTGAGCTTTTTTTCCTGTTATTGCTACAGTTTGCAATCATTCTAAAAAAAATTCAATGTAATGATTATTTGATCTTGCACTCCCCCTTAAACAGAACTACTAGTATGGTCTCACAATTTTTTATCATTATACTTTGCAAGATTTAGCGGATGCCCCAAATTCAGAGCATCTCCACCGGCGGCCCCGATAGCGATTTGGGGGGCCGGCGTCATTTTAGGGCTCGCACCGGTGCGCTCCAAACGGCGCCGGCCATTTGTCGAGCCCAATATTATCGCTAGCATCCCCGTGCCGGCCCCTTCGCCAAGGGCGCGAATCGAGCGCCCCCGGTGCCTCGCGGAACGACGGTTTTCGCTGGTGGGGGCGCCTTGTCAGCGAGAGGACGCGATGGTTCGCATCGTCCGCGACGCGGGAAGGTTGGTCGTCGGCGTTTAATGGCCTCCCGCACGGAAACCGAGGCAGCGACTGGCCATGAGGGCAGCGACTGGCCACGCGACGTCTAGTGGCCGTAAACGTGAGTCGTTGCCACCGCTAGATAGGACGTACGCCGTCCACCACTGCCGCTCCATTCTCTCCTCTCCACCACCGCCGCTCCATTCTCTACTCTCCACATCAAGATGTCGCGCCGTCTGAAGACCACCTAGTCGATGCTTGGCCTCAACGGTCGCGAGCTGCCTCCACCACCACCGCAGCCGCAGCCGGAGCCGTAGGCCGACAATGAGCATAGATCCGACGAGGACGAGGACCCACGGTTCGAGGCGTGGCACGATGTCTACGTCGCAGAAGCGGAAGCAGAGGCGGCGGAGGAGGCAACGCGGTCAGGCGAGCCGCCGCAGGCCCCCGCCGACCCGGAGCAGGCGGCGATCCTCGCGTCGCTGAACGCACAACGATACCAGCGGTTGAGGGAGGAGGAGCGCGAGTTCGTCAACGACGTGAACCTCGAGCACGTCCTCGAGATATCGCGCCAGCGAGCGGCCACGGAGGAGGCGGGACGCCGCCTCATGGAGGCGGAGCGACAGAAGCTCGTAGAGCTCAACGCTCATCTCCCCTACGACGCGTTCACTCGCTAGCATGCGAGGCGCGCCGAGATCGAAGCTTCTCGGGAAAGGCTGGAAGCGCGGGGACAGCGCCGCCGGCAAGCCCCTGCGACGCCGGCCGCCATGCTCCACCACCAGATGCGCGAAGCAACGGAGGAGAAGCGGGCACGGACGCAGGCGGCAATGGCGAAGAACAACGACGAGGCAGGGCCGTCGAGCGCCCCAACCGACGGCCAGTAGACCAGGATTAAGTTTAAGTTTAGTTATGTTTAAATTCGAGCTACTTTGGTATAAATTTCGTATGAATTTGGTTTTTTAAATGTCAATTTAAATTTTAAAATCTATCGGGGCTGCCGTTTTGGGGCCGTCGGTGTGGGAGCAGCATCCCCAAATAGAGGATGCTGTGCCGGAGCCCCCAAACGGAGGTGTCGGCGCCCCTGCGAGATGCTCTTATAGATAGATCATGATCATGGTAACAGAAATCGTCAACATGATGATGATTTGATGTTGCACTCGACCTTGAACATAAGTATTAGTACGGTCTCACAATTTTTTTAATCATTATACTTTGCAACATTTAGCGGATGCGCCAAATTCAGAGATAGATCATGATCATGGTAACAAATTTTCAACGTGATGATGATTTGATGTTGCACTCGGGCTTGAACAGAAGTACAAGTACGGTCACTAAATTTTTTAGCATTATACTTTGCAAGATTTGGGTGTGTTCGGTTGGGGAACGAAGTGGAATGTAATGTAATAGTTCCATTCCAAAATAATGGGTTGGTTCCATTCCTATGTTCGCTTGGACAGAAAAATGGAATGGAATGGTTCTATTCGAGTGTTTAGTTTGAGAGATGGAACGAATACTAATCATGTCCTGCTGCTCAGCCCCTGCCGTGCTACTGTTCGCGTCGGTCTGCTCCTACACTCGCACCGGCTGCCATCTGCAGCTTGCCCAGCCGCCGCCGTCTGCAGCTTGCCCGGCCACCGCGTCCTGCAGCTCGCCCGGCCTTGCAGCTTGCCTGGCCGCCGCGTCCTACAACTCGCCCTGCTTCGACTGCCGCAGCTCGCCCGGCCGCCACATCCTGCAACTCGCCCTGCAGCTTGCCCGGACGCCGCGTCCTGCAGCTTGCCCTGTCGCCGACTCCTGCAGCTCGCCCTGCAGCTTGCCCGGACGCCACGTCCTGCAGCTCTCCCTACCGCCGACTGTCGCAGCTCGCCCCGCCGCCGCCTGCCGTTGCTCGCCCGACAGGAGCTCGCCGCGCCGCCGGAGATACTTGTGGATAGGGTTAGTTACACGCCGCTAGGGAAGAGGGAGAGAGGTTAGCGTAAGCGCCTTGGGTGAGTTAATTTCTAGGTAATGTACTGATTTGTGCAGAGTTAGCGTGAGGAACGTGTACATTCTACCGATTCGGTGGAACGACTTCGTTCCGAACCTAGCGAGAATATTCCCTTTTTTGGAACCACTACATTCTATTTCATTTTCCAACCGAACACAAGAATGTGTACCAAGTGTGGAACCATTCCATTACATTCTACTTGGTGACCCGAACCGAACACACCCAGCGGATGCACCAATTTCAGAGATAGATCATGATCATGGTAACAAATTTTCAACGTGATGATGTTTTGATGTTGCACTCGGCCTTGAACTGAAATACTAGTACGGTCTCACAATTGTTTATCATTATAATTTGCAAGATCTAGCGGATGCGTCAATTTCAGAGATAGATGATGATCATGGTAGTAAACGATGTTCAACGTGATGATTATTTGATTTTGTAATCGGCCTTGAACAGAGGTACTAGTACGGTGCCACAATTTTTTATCATTATACTTGGGCCGTAGCCAAATTCAAAATCTCATAGCGGCAAAACTTCCCGTCCACAAAATACAAATATTTCATACGCTTCCAAATTCCCATTCTACCCCTGTGGAGATGACAGCAAAGTCGATTGGTGGGGGGTCTGCCCGTCATTTTTTCGATCACCACCTCCCTAGCCCCGGAAACCCTCCCAAAAAAATTCATTTCCCTCAGACCACCCACCAGAACTTCCCAAGTTCCTCTCTCTCCCACCTCCACGACCACCGTACCGGAACATCCCTGCCGGACTTCCCTGGCCTACCCGAGCCCGCGAGATCCTCCTCATCCGGCTGTCTGCCGGAGCCGCTTCATTGACGCTGTCATCAACCGGACCGGATCATCCCCGCCGAACCTCGAAACCATATACCCATCCAGCAGTCTACCGCAGTCGCTTCAGCTGCGGTATCGTCCATCCCACCGGAGCCGCTTCGCCGGATCCGTGGTCCACCGCATCGGATCTTGCTCACCGACATCGCTGTGCATGAACTGGAACTTCTTCACTGGCGCCGTGCATGATCTAAACTCTTCTTCTGTGGCTTTTCTATTGCTTGGTTGCAAGTTCTTGTTTAATCTTGGGGGAACTTGTTTGTGCTAACGACGCGCTGTTACGTTTTTGCAGATGAGATGAGTAACCATGAAGTGTAATGGCCGTCTCTCCAACCCCAAGTAGCACATGTAGTGTACTTCATCACCGGATATGTCAACCCCAGGAAGATCTGCTGTGACTCCCACAGAGTGCTTCTCCTAATGTAAGTCCCTTGTTTTAGCGCCATGTTCTGGGTTCAAATGCTTGTTTGTCTGAAGCTCTTTAAGTTCATTCCTAGCTATGACAGTAACACCCTGCTATTTTCTAGTTCATTGCTAAGTTTAAGCGATTGAACATTTTGGTTTGCATTCCCTGTAGACTGCTCTGTAGATGTAGCCATCATAAATTCTATATCTTGCTCAGTCGTTGTTACGAAAATTATAGCCTACTAATATTCTGTTCATTCCAATTTTGTACTCTCTGAACATGTTGGTTTGCATTCCCTGTACTACGGGTGATGCCATTGTTATTTCTATCTACTTCGTCGTAAGCTAACAAAGTAACTGACTACTATTAGTTTCTGCATGCTATCGCTCTGCTATCCTGCAGTACAAATTTATTTAAACTCATCACACTAGCTACTTCGATAATAATTTTGTGTGCCATCAGGCTATTCAAAAGCTGCAACATTAACTCGCTTCTCTTACTTTGCATGACACTCACACCTGGAATGCTGAACATATTGGTTTGCATTCCCTCTTCAGCTCTTCTACAAGTTCACAGGTGATACCACTATATTTCAGTATCTGGTCCATCCTTAGCTCCAGCATTAACTATCCTCTGTGTGTTGCTCATAACAAATTTATGTCCTGAAACATATTGATTTTCATTCCCTTCACTACAACATCAGGAATGGTGTTGTTATAATTCCTATCCGGTTCATTCCTATCTATTACAGTAACATTCTGTAATTATTTAGTTCATGACAAATTTTAAGTAATTGCACATGTTGGTTCACATTCCCTGCTATATAGCTTTTGCCATCTTAACTTCTATTTGGCTCATTGTTTGTTACAAAAGTAACAGCCTCCTATTACGTAGTTTGTGCCAAATTGAAGTCACTGAACATCTCACTCTGCATTCCCTGTACAAGTAATACCATTATTATTTGTACCTGGTTCGTCATGAGCTACTAAATTAACTGCCTGCTATCAGTTCTTTCACTACCCTCTATGTGCTTCCTGTTACATATTTTAAATCCCTGAACGCGTTGATTAGCGTTCCCTGCACAACAAAGTTCAGATTATAATTCCTTTATGGTTTATTACTAGCCATGACAGTAAAATGTTGCTATTATTTAGTTAATGGCAAATTTAAGTAATTGAGCATGTTGGTTTGCATTACCTTCTATATAGTTGTTGACATTATAACTACTATTTGGTTCATTCTTTGTTACAGAAGTAAGTGCCTTCTATTATGTAGTAGTTCATGTCAATTTGGAAGTAACTGAACATGTTGGTGTTCTTTTGTTGCACTGCAAATGATACAACTATTGTATCATTCTGGTTTGTCATAAGCCAGGCCAGTACTGCTGCTCTGGTTCAAGTATGTGTACCTTTCGTATTGCTATAGGCCTGCGTGTGTGTATATATGCATGAACACACATTCTTGAGAGGTTCCAGCCACATATATAGTGTAATTATGTAGCCCATCGCTCACTATTTTCGGTGTTAATTTAATGCATGAATACCACTGGGATGAAGGGAGTACATACATACTGTTTATCATGCTGGGACTCGTATGTGCATGACTGATCGTGTCTTGATGCAGAGTAACAAAAACTCCCTCTATAAATAAGGGCAACATCGGACATCTTCAACGAGTGTATCAACATGGTGAGCTGCATGGGACTTGACAGTAGTAAGTCTGTTATTTTATTCTAATGTGCTTGGTTTATAAGCCACAAAATATTTCGATTGTTTGTTTATCTTACACTATCTCAGCTGCTTAATGATTAGAAAATCACATTTTCTTATGTTGGTATAGATTATACACATCAAAAGGAAGCTCCCAGCTTATTATTTGCCATCTGTCCACGTTAAAATGTTCTGGCTGTTGCATGAAGAGAAGTGGTTTTGGGTTTCAAACATGGAAATTTCAAAAACCACCCAAAAGCTTCATTTTAGAGTGACTAAGAAGGATCCATGCTTACCTTTTATTTTCATGTTTTAAACATGTTCAAATGTTGGTCAAACCGTACGTACCTAGGATTTGACCAAGATTCAAATGGGCAGAAAAATTCAAAAAAAAATGAAAAACCAAAGCACATAGCCTAGCTTCTTATATATGCCATATAGTAAGCACTCAAGTTGATAAACAAAGTCTAGACATATTCAAACCAGAAAAATCATGTATCTACCCCTAACCCTAAACTTTGTCTTAATTATGAAGTCAAGCACGAAGAGAAGTCGTTTTGGGTTTCAAACATGGACATTTAAAAAACCCTCCCACACTAGTAGGAAAAGCCTCATCAGTGGCGCACGAAAATTTGATTCTGTGGCGCACGGGTGGTGCGCCACAGAAACGTCACCACAAAAATAAGCTTTCTGTGGCGCACCTGATCGTGCGCCACAAAAATAAGGTTTCGTGGCGCACTTGTTCTTAGGTGCGCCACGAGAAAAGGGTGCGCCACGGAATTGCTTCTTAGTGCGCCACGGAATTTGCTTGTATTATACACGATTTTGTGCTGCTCGGTATACATATACAGTTTATACACGAGCAATACGGATACACAATACGTATACACGAGTTATATACGGCAACATTCAGATATAATATAAATATCATGTACATTGCACGAGATATAACATAGACATCATCATCACATTACTTAGAGCCCGATCGAGATACATATATAGTGGCAAGTGTCAAATGTTTTGCATACAACTCTTAATTCATACAAAATTCACAATTTCGAGATACAAAGTAGTCTTCATCCGGTTCCTCCTTTGCTCCGTCATCTCTACCCACCAGGCTCGCTTGCATCGGGGTCCTTCCATCCAGTTCCTACTATGATGAAAATGGAAGAAAGTGAGACCAACAAGTATCCGATGCACAAGAGAAATGGAATAAATGCCTCATACATTGTTGGTCAACACAAATATTAACATTCAGGGACGGTGTAAGTGAGACCAAGTCCGATGCACAAGAGATTGATATTTGTGCTATCTTACCGAGCTCACTTACGCCGCCCGAGTGTACGGTGACCAAACATTTTAATCATCGGCATTTTGAAAATCTCAAAGCAAATGGAATGACAAAATGGAATAAGTGCCTCATACATTGTTGGTCAACACAAATATTAACATTTAGGGATGGCGTAAGTGAGACCAAGTCCGATGCACAAGAGATTGATATTTGTGCTATCTTACCAGGCTCACTTACGCCACCCCCAAGTGTACGGTGACCAAACATTTTAATCATCGGCATTTTGAAAATCTCAAAGCAAATGGAATGACAAAATGGAATAAGTGCCTCATACATTGTTGGTCAACACAAATATTAACATTTAGGGATGGGGTAAGCGAGGCCAGGTAGGATGCACAAGATATTGATATTTGTGCTATCTTACGAGGCTCACTTACGCCACCCCCAAGTGTACGGTGACCAAACATTTTAATCATCGGCATTTTGAAAATCTCAAAGCAAATGGAATGACAAAATAGAATATGTGCCTCATACATTGTTGGTCAACACAAATACTTTGCGGAAGGGCCCCCTTTCCCCGGTCGGCGTTCGGTCAACGGGTGCTTGACGACACAACAACGCCGATCTGCATCTCCGGCGCAGAACCACGCCGGTCCCTCGCTGTCCGAGTGAACGAGTCCTTGATGCAAAGACCGTGCCGGCCTGCCCAGCATTATGCCAGGCCGTGTTGCCGCGCTTCAAGCCGTGTGTCCCGCGCCTCGCATCGTTCGCCTTCTTGCCCGGTGAACCAATAGGCTGATCGTTGGAATAAGGAAACCGATTACAGCCGGTCGCAAGATTAAATTGCGATCGGCCGTCATCGGCTTCCTTATTCCAACGATTAGTCTATTCGTTCACCGGGCAAGAAGGCGAAGAGTGCAGGCGCATGATCGACTACGGCCCGAAGCGCGACAACAGGGGTCGGCATGATGCTAGGGAGGCTGGCACCGTCTTGGCATTAAGGACTCGTTCACGTACCGGACGGCGAGAGAAGAAAAGTGGTGCTGCGCCGGAGAGGCATGTCGGCGTTGTTGTCTCATCAAGGACTCGTTCACGGAACGGCGGCAGGGAAAGGGGGCTCGTCTACAAAGTATATTGCGGCGTATAGGTGACCAAACATTCTAATCATCGGCACTAAAATGGAAGAAAGGCCAATGCAATTAAGAAGTAGCTAGTATGAACTAAATGGAATGCCTCATACTTTGTTGGTCGAAACAAATATGAACATCCCGGGATGGCGTTAGTGAGGCCAGGTAGGATGCACAAGAGATTGATATTTGTGCCATCACACCAGGCTCACTAGCGACACCCGGAGTGTACAGTTGACCGAACATTCTAATCATCGGCACTAAAATGGAAGAAAGAGCCAAGTGGTATCAACTAAATGGAATGCCTCATACTTTGTTGGTCGAAACAAATATTAACATTCCGTGATGGCGTAAGCGAGGCCAGGTAGGATGCACAAGACATGGATATTTGTGCCATCACACCAGGCTCACTTACGTCACCACGGAGTGTACGAGTGATCGACCAACCATCTAATCATCGACAAGTAAATCACTTGGGGTAATGTTAAAATGTTTGTCTCCATATTTGGGAGACATTTTTAATATTGGAGTCTAGCTAATGGAAATCAAGAACTAGTCTTGATCTCCAAATGGTGATTAGAGGGAATTTATTCATCTTAAGCAACATTAGGGACAAATGGGATCATGCAAGGGACTTGGGTCATTTGGATCATAAGGCATCAATTAAGGAGGCAACCAGGGACAAAGGGAAACATTTGATGATCCATTATCATAGGCAACAAAGCAGACAACTTTTTCCCCTCTAATCTAGCTAGAGTCCTTAAAAGAAATCCATCATAAGCATGGTCAAATACACATATATAGCATTTGGAGAGCAAACAAGCAGTAGCCATATCACTCAATCCAATAATATAGTAATTTGGATCATAAGGCATCAATTAAGGAGGCAACCAGGGACAAATTAAGGGAAACATTTGATGATCCGAGTAAGTGCATGACACTTTGAGCTACCCAAGAATAAAGGCCAACAGTGGATAAACATCTCGCTCAACCATTTCTTGCACTAGAGGAAAAGTAACCAACATTGAAACTTGAATAGTCAAGTGACACTACAAGCAGCTCACACACACATGCAAACACATGTGTTGACGAGTAACTAATGGATATCAAGAACTAGTCTTGATCTCCAAATGGTGATTAGAGGGAATTTATTCATCTTAATTAAGCAACATTAGGGACAAATGGGATCATGCAAGGGACTTGGATCATTTGGATCATAAGGCATCAATTAAGGAGGCAACCAGGGACAAAGGGAAACATTTGATGATCCATTATCATAGGGACATAAGTCAAGATGCACAAACACACATAGCATGCATGGAGCAGATGCTCCAAAGGGATTATTCATCACTTGGTATATAGACCAAGTGATGCTCGGCAAAAGAGAGGCCAATCAAGAACCGAGTAAATCCAAGTAAGTGATAGATATGCCTAAACAAGCAACAACACATAGCATATCCCAGCTAACCAGATGAGACAAGTCTTGGTAGCCAACTGAATCACCTAGCACCACCTAGCCTTTTAAAACCATCGAGAATGCAGTCCTTTTTCTTCAAAGGATACCACAAGTGGCATTCATTTACATGATCCCCTACTGTGGATATCTCTATTTTCATCAAAGCCAACAAGAAATAGATCATAAGGAATCAATTAAGGAGGAAACCAGGGACAAAGGCATCAATTGGGGTAATGTTAAAATGTTTGTCTCCATATTTGGGAGAAATTTTTAATATTGGAGTCTAGCTAATGGAAATCAAGAACTAGTCTTGATCTCCAAATGGTGATTAGAGGGAATTTATTCATCTTAAGCAACATTAGGGATAAATGGGATCATGCAAGACTTGGGTCATTTGGATCATAAGGCATCAATTAAGGAGGCAACCAGGGGACAAAGGGAAACATTTGATGATCCATTATCATAGGCAACAAAGCAGCAACTTTTCCCCTCTAATCTAGCTAGAGTCCTTAAAAGAAATCCATCATAAGCATGGTCAAATACACATATATAGCATGGGGCAGATGCTCCAAAGGGATTATATATTCATCACTTGGTAATTTGGAGAGCAAACAAGCAGGTAGCCATAACACTCAATCCAATAATATAGTAATTTGGATCATAGGGCATCAATTAAGGAGGCAACCAGGATACCACGAGTAGCATAGTAGCATACCATAAGCTCACAAGAATCCATCATTTTCTTCACAAGGATACCACGAGTAGCATACCATAGTAGCATTTCATGCATTTAAATGAACCAGATAGCATCAAAACCAACCAAATGTCCAACTAGCAAGCAATACCAAGTGAGCAAGTCTCGCATTACCTTGTACGAGGTTCGGACAAGGATTTATAGAACAAGTACAGAGAGGCGAGAGGCAGAGGCATAGACAATTTCTATAAGCATATAGAACACTCCAATTTCTATAAGCATAGACAATTTCATTGTCACATCTTTCTATAAGCATCACTAGCAGCAGACAGCAATGCATATGAACACCATATACAGTACGGTTCAGAAAAATTTCATGGTCACATTGTACAGGTTCGGAACAACATATAGAACACTCCAATAAGCATCACTAGCAAGCAGCAGCAATGCATATGAACACCATATGAAGCAAAACGATTAGGGGCAATGCATCCAGAGCAACAGCAGCAATACATCCAGTAGCGAGCATTTCGTCGAGCACGTTGTGCTCGCGCGGGGAGGAAGAGGAGGGGAGGGGAGGAAGAGGGAGGGAGCTCACCGACGACAACAACAGTTGTGGAGGAGCTCACCGACGACGACGGCAAGGGTGGAGGTCGCGGCGGCTCCTCCACCTTGACGCGACGGCGGCCCCTCCTCGCGGCGGCCCCTCCTCGCCGTAGCGGCAGCTTGTGCTGCAGGTGGCGGGGATGGGAGGAGCGTGGCGGCAGGCGGCCCTCGCGTAGGAAGGCGACGGCGACGGCGATGGCGCCGACCATGGCGGCGCGCGGTGAGGAGAGGGGAGAGGGGAGAGGCGCGCGGTACGGATCAGAGGTGAACAGGCGTGGGCGGGGGAGGGCACGGGATGATATAGCTAAGTTCCCTTAGTTCCGTGGCGCACCGGCACAAGTGCGCCACGGAATCAACTACTTCCGTGGCGCACCAAAGCAAGTGCGCCACGAAACAGTAATTTCTGTGGCGCAGCGCACCGCGTGCGCCACGTAAATACGTACACCGATAATTGGGGGTGACAGGTTGTGGGGCCCGCCAAGTTTTTGTGGCGCATGGTCGGCTGCTGCGCCACAAAATTAAGCTATTTCTGTGGCGCACTGAGCTTTGTGCGCCACAAAATAAGTTTCTGTGGCGCACTCAAAACGGTGCGCCACAGAACTAAGCTTCGCCTATAAGGGTTTTCCTACTAGTGCCAAAAGCTTCATTGTGGTGTGACGTACTAAGAAGGATACATGCTTACATTTTCAACAACCCCCCTAAAAGCTTCATTATAGAGTACAATTAGATCTAAAATTTACGGTTAGGATTAGTCAAGAGAGCCGATTATTTATAATGTAACGTAAAAAAGTGAACTTGACACGTTGGGGTTGTTTAATGATGGTATCTTGCATCACAGATCGTGACAGATCCAAAAATAAATTAATCTTGAGTTTAAATGATGTAAATGACCCATCCATCAGTTAAAAAAAGTGGCCCGTCTAGAAGATCAAAACCGCCTAATATAAGCCGTGGAGATAATCTTTCCGTAGTTGCCTTATCACGTCATGTGCATGGGGGCGATCCCTTCTCTCCAACCTTTTAATTGTCCATGGCGACTACAACACATGTATGGTCATCCTCCTCATCTTTGACGCATAGAGTTCCATCCTAGCTAGGTGTATCAGTTTCATATGAATCGATTTTCAAAAGACGCAGCTAGGCTGCGCCAATCAAGATGTAGCACGATTCAAGCGGCAGCCGGCGGAAGCGGCGACAATAGCGAGTTGCACGGCTATGGTGAGATCAGAGACCATGCCAATGGGGATTCTCAATTTCTCAGCAGGGTCAAGCGGGCTACCGGCAGGAGCGGCAACAACGACGAGCTGCACATACCCGATTTCTGCTTCCAAGGCGTGTGACCCCCTCCACCGCATGTGCTTCCTGTCCATGGTTAGTGGTACGAATAAACAGCCCAGCGGCAGCACCAGATATCTTCCTCAACTTGGCACTCATTAGATCACTACTTTTTATAATCTGTCTATTTTTCGTACTTTGTAAAATTGGATCAGGAATATACATCAGAAAATGCCTCCAGTATGAAAAGTTCCATCCTGATATCTCTTCGTTCATCTTTCTTGGCATAATTTTAGATCCAAAAGCTAGCATCTAAGTTATCATGTGATTGCATTATAGTAGCCAGGAGATATCTGTTTTTGCTGATTCTCAGTTCTTATACGGGGGCAACATATCTAGATTATGCTATGCTAATCTACTGGCTTATATCTTTGCATCAGGTCGGACTTTGGACCTCCGATAATCAAATATTTCTATTTTCCGTTACCAAATAGCTAGGTAAGTTTACTTTCTTATACATCAGATTATAGGGACGCTTAGATTAGAAGCTTGGTGAAGTTACTACCAGGCATTTAGTATATGTCAAGACTAGAGTTATGATTCCATTATTTTTGCACAACAAATGTTAGATAAATTGCTTAAGCGGTATGGACATTTTTGTTGCATGTTTGAACCAGGTAAATTCTATTAGATGTACTTTGGAAAATCGTTCATTTTCACCCTCTGCCCCAGTCAGTTCATCATGTAAAATGCAAATTTCTGTTGTTCAAGTCATTATGTTGTTGACACTTGCACACACTCATTTTCCTCCTTTGTGTGTATTTATATAGTTAAGTATGTGAAATTATGCACAAATATTTTTTAAGTTGATTTGTCTATAGAAAATAAATGATGCTATTTATGATACAGAGGTCTGTAGTGCCTTGAGGGTTACTGAGCTTTGTTCTTACATATATAAAACTGAAGTCAAGTGGTACGTGGTAGCTTTTGCACCTGATAATGAGCATGAAAGAAATATTGAAGTGGACGAGGAAGCTGCTAATACTTTATGAATTTATGTTTAGAAAAGAATGCTAGAATTTATTTTCGGAAGCACTGTTTGACAGTTTGCCTATTGCATTTTCTAGGTTTTATGCTTTAATCTCAATAGTTTTTGAAGCAGTTTGTCTGATCACTGATACAATTATTTGGTTTCATAGCTTCCCCATGTCACCTGTTATTCTCCTTCTTCGAGCGGCCAAGTCATCACCCCCTGTCCTAAGTCGAGCTTGCACATCTTTCAACTGGAGTACATGCCAACTCCATATGCTCAACTTTGTCGATATTCTCACGCAAGCAAAATAATGTATTTCCCTTTATTTTATAATCTACAAATACATCGGTTAACAACATAAGAAAAATATATCCATATGCATAAATGTGAAAAGGTACCGAACCTGGTGAGGACCACGGATGCAAAACATATAACCAGACTGAAGTCCATAGATGGAAGATTGATGTAATGTGCACAGTCTTATTTCTCATTGTTGCTTTAATAACACACTTGCATAGTCTGTACAATCTAATTATCCATGCAATAATATTAAATCTTCTAAAGTCAATGAAATATGTTCATGCACTCCTGCAGAGAAATAACATACCATATTATTGTTGTTTGGTGGTTGTGGCCTGCTCCAAATTTCTTAATTAAAAGCCTAAGCTTATATCCACATTAGATGTATGAATTGTTTACAATGTTGCAAATAAAAATTTAGCCATACACAACTCTCCGTTTTCAAACAACTGAGAAGTCGACGCTTTTCGATGCAAGAAAGTATTCCTGAAGTTCTATGTTCTATTGTCCGGGTGGTACACATGGAGGACAAGTGCTTCGAGGTACTTTTAGAGAAATAATATTGTAGTTGATCATGGTATCTGAGCCTTTCACTCGCTTTACAAGTTCTCTTGAATTTAATTTATTTTTTCCTTTTTGCGCAGTGAACATTTTAATTAGTTAGTGTTCAGAAAATTGCAGAGGTCATATGGTCATTCTTAAAGTTGTTGCAGAGATAGATCTGATTTCTTTGGAAATGGAATGATGTTGGCGTGACGATCACCGTGATATATACTGTTTATCTACATTTAGCTTAAGGAAGCCAACCTATTGTTGACTTATCTCACGTATCAAAATCATGTGAAAACAGATTTGAGAGCAATATTAGTTATAATGTCATTTTATCTAATATAAAAGGGAGGACCCAAATTTTCCCTCAAAGTATAATTTATTACATGTTCGGCGGACAATATTCATATGAATAATCATTAAATTAATTTCTATTTATACCTGTAATTTTTTACACATTTAAAATTTCACATGTAATAAGAGCGAGCAATATTAGTTACAATGTCATTTTATCTAATATAAAAGAGAGGACCCAAATTTTCCCTCAAAGTATAATTTATTACATGTTCGGCGGACAATATTCGTATGAATAATCATTAAATTAATTTCTATTTATACCTGTAATTTTTTACACATTTAAAATTTCACATGTAATAAGAGTGAAAGATAGTTTAATATTCAAACGGTTCATATAATAGCTAGCACGTGCAGGTGCACGGGCTCATGACTAG